>NC_061831.1:5862484-5864984 GCF_019202785.1 Penaeus chinensis
AAATTAGTTTCTGCGACCGACAACCTACCATACTGATAAGATAATATGTAGATATAAAATCGAGCGTACCCCATGTAACACTGACCACAGAAGTTTGAAGAAAAGTGAGAAAGTGATTGAGAGTGTGTATTGTTCCAATATGGGGGGCAATAAAGGTAAACAAGGAGTAATGTCGTTAAATGATTTAAAATGAATAATAAATATGAAAAACGAAAGGAAAGATAATGAGGAATTTGAAAAAAAAAAAATAATCATGATAATAAAATAACTACTCGGAAATTATTTCCAGGTTTGTCAACAGAAAACGCCATGATTATAGAAAATGTATACAATGTAGCTATAAAAAACGCGGCATTAAGAACTGTGTGGGGGAGTCGTGGACTATGAGCGGTGGCATGCAGGGGATATATTCGTCATTTCTCGCAAAATATGAGGCCGCTGCAGATGTATTTGTGTTGCTTATGGCAGTGTCTATTTCCTCTATCTCTGTGCGTCGTTCTCGGTAACATTAACCAAATCATATCAGCTGATCTTTTACACTTATCAAGAGTCGGAGAAATTACAGTCTCTGAAGGCAATCTAGTTCAAAGCCTACAAACAGCAATGCAAATGCATACATAAAACTGAGATGTAGAGGATCGGCTTGCAGCAAATGCCATTGAATTGAAAGTCATAGAACTTCTAGTAACCCATGCAGGTTGATAAAAAAAATCAGGTAAAATCTTATAGGGCGGATGTGAACTATCGGTTACAATCTTGTATAAGACTGAAAGAGCCCCGATGTCCTTACGATGCTTAGTGTTCAAATTTAAGTCAGGCAGGAGAAGGTTAATAAAACAAACAAAAAATCAAGCAGTCTAAACTCTGACTCTGCAGCAGATAACCACACAGGAGAACAATACTCAAAATGAGGCAGAATGAAAGAAAAGAAACATCTGCGAGTAATGTCATCTTCATAAATCTTCTTGCACTTGCGAAGGATGTCTAACCTAGATAAAGCTGCTCGGGTCATGTTCCTAATTTGCAATTC
Source organism: Penaeus chinensis (assembly GCF_019202785.1). Taxonomy (NCBI): domain Eukaryota; kingdom Metazoa; phylum Arthropoda; class Malacostraca; order Decapoda; family Penaeidae; genus Penaeus; species Penaeus chinensis. Next base: position 5,863,515 of record NC_061831.1, read on the forward strand.
ATTTGTAAGTTTTGGATCAAGGGCTACACCTAAGACCCTCAGATTAAGACTCCAGAAATCTGAGACTCGGATGCTGTGCAATTGTGTTCTAGACCGACTTAGAATCATTTCCTTGGACTTGGTAGGATTTAATTTCATACCCCGTCGAGAGCACCACGACTTTATTATCATCAGGCCTACAGTGAGACTGTCGGCTTCTATTTGCCTGGTTGCCGGAGAAGGAATATCAGCATAGAGAGAAGTATCATCAGCATATGCCAACTTTGTATTAGTAATACCGGGCCACATATCACTTGTATATAAAATGAAGAGCAAAGGGCCAAGAACACTACTCTGAGGAACCCCAGAGGACACACGGGAATACGAGCTAAAACTACCACCAACATGAACACGCTGCTACCTGCCAGTTAAAATACTTAAAACTTTACCACCAACAGACTGCAATTTAAAATCAAACCCTTGTGATTATGTGTCAAAAGCTGCATTAAAATCCAGAGAGACAAGCCTTGACTCATCTTATCTAAAGCAGCCTGCATGTCATGCACCAACATAAATGCAGATGAAGTGACAGTTATCAGTTTAGTCAGGGTTCTTCAAAGTTAGGGTAGCAAGTCCATGTTTAATGGGTCGCCACATTATGATAATAATAATAACGATAATAATAATTGTATATATATATATGAACTGAAAGGTACGACAGCATGGACATACTGTGTCGTTAAGGTGGGGTACAAAATCAAACTGGCTCGGTAACAAAAAAGTTTGAACTCTGAGCTATTGGTAATTTGAGATTGTGAACATTTTTTTTTTATGGAAACTGTAGAAAAAAAAAGTATGAATGAGAATGAATAACTGCTTTGACATTTTCGATTGAATCTTCATCAATAATACATCTATTTCATAATTAAATTGACAGACAACCAATACCCCCCCCCCCCCCCATATCCACCCAACCCGTGTTGTGAATTATTCATTTTCCTTAATATCTCTTTTTTTTACATTTGTTATGATGAACAAAGCTGATTCTCACGCAAAGTTCTGTGTAATACCCGCGCGGTCTCTTTCCGATCTTGACCCGAGTTAACAATTTTTACCATGGTATGTGCGGTAACGAATCTGACTGGATTGATGAAAAGGCTAAGCGATAATGCGATTTATCGATAGAGAAAGAGAGAGACAGATATATCGATATATAGATTGATAGATAAGTATATAGATAAATAGAAATAGATATAGAGATATGTATAGATAGATAGGTAAATAGATAGATGATTAGATATATTGACAGACTGCTGTAGACAGTGATACTGCCACACATACAAGCACACATACATATACAGTATTAATGTCCACAAAACAATGAGGCTTAGTATAACATATCGCAACACTTTTGTGCTAAAAGGGCCGTTTCTGAGCTAATATACCTTAGGGAAAGTCCACATATTTTCGAAAATTGCAGGGAGATTCGAG
>NC_061831.1:5892484-5899984 GCF_019202785.1 Penaeus chinensis
CTCCTTTCGTCTTTCTTCTTCCTCCTCTTCCTCATCTTCGGCATCTACTGATAGTTGTCAGTAACTTGTCCCTTTATTTTCCATCCTTCTTCACCTTCTGCTCTCGCCTCTCTTCATCATCCTTCTTCCTTCTTCCTCTTCCTCATCTTCGTTAATCCTTCCTCGCTTTCGATTTCTGCTGATATTTGTCAGCAGCTTCTTCAAGCGAACGGTGAACGGAGTAAGAGGTGTATGAGCTCGGTTCGTGGTCGTGGTAAATAGGGGCTGGTGCGGCGTAGGCCCTGTTGATGTGTAAAAATATATATGTTATTATTAAAGATGGAATAATGCAGTATTATGGGGGCTGGAGCGGCATAGGTCCTGATGTGAAAAATATAGATATTGTAATACCACATTGATATGGACGAAACGATGGTCTTCAGGCGATTTATTGAATTAAATTTTCTCTCTCTCTCTCTCTCTCTCTCTCTCTCTCTCTCTCTCTCTCTCTCTCTCTCTCTCTCTCTCTCTCTCTCTCTCTCTCTCTCTGTATATAGATAGAAAGATAGATACATAGATTTTGTATACATATATATAATATATACATTCTATATATACTTATATATATAATATATACATTTATATATTGATATAGATATGTATATATATACAAATATATATATAGATATATATATATATATATTTATATATATATTACACACATATGGATGAATTAATTTATTGGAAATGGCTCTTGCTATATTAACATATTATAAGATGAAAAGGAAAGCAGCCATAGTAAGAAATGAAAATAAATCGTGACGTTTCGAACTCATCACTTGTGCCTCTTCAGACGAATAATAAACCAATATGGATCAATTTGTTTCATTATTCGTCTGAAGAGGAACTCGTGAAGAGGTCGAAACGTCACGATTTATTTTCATTTCTTACTGTGGCTGTTTTCCATTTCATCTTTGTGTGCACGGTACTGTGTTTGTGTTCATATTATAAGATGTGAATATATTATAATCCTGTAGAAAAATCGTTTTAGCATTTTCTTAATTGATGTAAAGGAAAGAGATTTTATTACTGTAAATATGGATTATAAACATATTACTACCCCGAAAAAAATGTAAAGTTTCAAAAAGTATTTTTAATTTAAAGGAAAGAGTTCTTATCATAAATATATTTTGATTAATTATAAGATATTACGAATAAAAGTCGTTCAAAAACTCATTATGAATTTAAAGGAAAAATCAATATAGTTTGAATGAAGTTGAAATTAGATAACCATCCATTTAAAACTTAAACGAAATATATGTTATCATTATGAATAAGGCTAAAATATAACAATCACGAAAAATAGACATCGCCTTAACTACGAAATAATTGCAAACAACTCATTATAAAGAAAATCAAATCTAAACAACTGTAATGAAGATTTTAGAATAATATATTATAAGTTAAAAAGATAAATGTGTTGTTCGGCCGTAGTCTGAAACAGACCGTAAGCCTTTCCTTCACAATAAAACAGAAGATGTCATTACAGGGACTACATGACACAAAGTTATAATGAATTACTATCATGCACCCCCTCCCCCTTGCTCGTTGTTGTCGCGGGGGGGGGGGGGGGGGGGGGCTTAGGAGACGGGGACTGAGGCGCAATGTACGGAATCAACCCTGCCTTTGGACCTCAGCCCTCGCCTCGATTAATTTTGTATGGTACTTTCTACTCCACCTTTCCTTTTCTTTCTCTTCTTCATCCCTTTCTTCTGTCCACTTAACTCATTTTTACCCTTTTCGGCCACAATGCTTTCTCACAATGGTATATGACCTGTGATCTCTGGCACATTTATCGGTTTCGACCACTAACCGTTCCGGAAATCCACAATTTCCTCTCTCGCCCCCTCCCCCAGAGTAAGGTAGTTTTTCTCACCCTATCGCTATATTCTGAATACTAATGACCTTAGACGTTGACGCGGCAGAAACCTTTCAATAATTTTTAAAAAATCCATTTCCTCTCACTCCAGCTCGGTCTCAAAGCAATGCCTGTATATTTTACACCTGTAATAAGGATCCGTTTATCTACCCATGATTTGTAGGTGGTCTGTAAGCCCCCTTGGAGACTTTCCCAAAAATGGAGGTGACGATAACCTAAGTCACTTCATCCTCACGTTTGGAGGGGGAGGAATGGGGGATAGGGATAGAGGGAAGAGGGAGGGTAAGACGGAGAATAGGGATGGAGGATGACGATTGAGACTAGGGAATAGGGATGGAGGATAGAGAATGGGAAATAGGGATGGAGAATGGGAAATAGGGATAGAGGATGGGGAAAGGGGAAGAGGGAAGGAGGATGGGGAAAGGGGAAGAGGGAAGAAGGATGGGGAATAGGGATAGAGAATGGGAAATAGGGGTGGGGGATGAGGAATGGGGAATAGATATATACGATGGGGAATGGAGAATGAGGTGGGGAGTGGGGAATTGAGGATTATCGATGGGGAATGGGAACAGATGGGTGGAAGGGGAAGGAAGGGCTTAAGCAATGAGCGCCTTATCCTGAAATCCAAGTAGGATAACTATTTCCCTATATTCGGCTAGATAATGGTGATGATGGTGAAAACGATAGTTGATACGAATAGTGTTATCGTAGACGCTTGTATGATAATGATGATGATAACGGTGTCGATGACGATGTTGATAGTGACAGTGTCGATGACGATTTTTGTGATGGTGACGATGACGATGTTAGTGATGGTGACGGTGACGATGTTGGTGATAGTTATGGTGACGATGACGATGTTGGTGATGGTGTCGATGACGATATTGGTGATGGTGACGATGACGATGTTGGTGATGGTGACGGTGACGATGTTGGTGATGGTGACAATGTTGGTGACGATGACGATGTTGGTGATGGTGACGATGACGATGTTGGTGATGGTGACGGTGACGATGTTGGTGATGGTGACGATGTTGGTGATGGTGACGATGTTGGTGATGGTGACGATGGTGACGGTGACGATGTTGGTGATGGTGATGATGTTGGTGATGGTGACGATGATGATGTTGGTAATGGTGACGGTAACGATGTTGGTGATGGTGACGATGACGATGTTGGTGATGGTGACGGTGACGATGTTGGTGATAGTTATGGTGACGATGTTGGTGATGGTGTCGATGACGATATTGGTGATGGTGACGATGACGATGTTGGTGATGGTGACGGTGACGATGTTGGTGATGGTGACGATGTTGGTGATGGTGACGATGACGATGTTGGTGATGGTGACGGTGACGATGTTGGTGATGGTGACGGTGACGATGTTGCTGATGGTGACGATGATGATGTTGGTAATGGTGACGGTAACGATGTTGGTGATGGTGACAGTGATGTGATGGTGACGGTGACGATGTTGGTGATGGTGACGGTGACATGTTGGTGATGGTGACGATGACGATGTTGGTGATGGTGACGATGATGATGTTGGTGATGGTGACGGTGACGATGTTGGTGATGGTGACAGTGATGTGATGGTGACGATGACGATGTTGGTGATGGTGACGGTGACGATGTTGGTGATAGTGATGGTGACGTTGTTGGTGATGGTGACGATGACGATGTTGGTGATGGTGACGATGACGATGTTGGTGATGGTGACGGTGATGGAGACGATGATGGTGACAGTGATGGAGACGATGATGGTGACGGTGATGGAGACGCTGTCGGTGACGATGGTGGTGACGGTGACGATGTTGGTGATGGTGACGGTGACGATGTTGGTGATAGTGACGATGACGCATGTGGTGATGGTAACGGTGACGATGTTGGTGATGGTGACGATGACGATGTTGGTGATGGTGACGGTGATAGAGACGCTGTCGGTGACGATGTTGATGGTGACGGTGACGTTGTTGGTGATAGTGACGATGTTGGTGATGGTGACGATGTTGGTGATGGTGACGATGACGATGTTGGTGATGGTGACGATGACAGAGTTAGTGATGGTGACGATGGTGGCGATGGTGACGGTGACGATGTTGGTGATGGTGATGATGTTGGTGACGGTGACGATGATGATGTTGGTGATGGTGACGGTGACGATGTTGGTGATGGTGACAGTGATGTGATGGTGACGGTGACGATGTTGGTGATGGTGACGGTGACGATGTTGGTGATGGTGACGATGACGATGTTGGTGATGGTGTCGATGATGATGTTGGTGATGGTGACGGTGACGATGTTGGTGATGGTGACAGTGATGTGATGGTGACGGTGACGTTGTTGGTGATGGTGACGATGACGATGTTGGTGATGGTGACGATGACGATGTTGGTGATGGTGACGGTGATGGAGACGATGATGGTGACGGTGATGGAGACGCTGTCGGTGACGATGATGGTGACGGTGTTGGTGATGGAGGCGGTGATGGAGACGATAATGGTGACGGTGATGGTGACGGTGACGATGTTGGTGATAGTGACGAAGACGCTGTTGGTGATGGTGTCGATGTTGGTGATAGTGACGATGACGATGTTGGTGATGGTGACGGTGACGATGTTGGTGATGGTGACAATGACGGTGATGGTGACGGTGATGGAGACGCTGTTGGTGACGATGTTGATGGTGACGGTGACGTTGTTGGTGATAGTGACGATGACGATGTTGATGGTGACGGTGACGATGTTGGTGATGGTGACAATGACGATGTTGGTGATGGTGACGATGACGGTGTTGGTGATGGTGACGATGGTGGCGATGGTGACGGTGACGATGTTGGTGATGGTGATGATGTTGGTGATGGTGACGATGATGATGTTGGTGATGGTGACGGTGACGATGTTGGTGATGGTGACAGTGATGTGATGGTGACGGTGACGATGTTGGTGATGGTGACGATGACGATGTTGGTGATGGTGACGGTAACGATGTTGGTGATGGTGACGGTGACGATGTTGGTGATGGTGACGATGACGATGTTGGTGATGGTGACGGTAACGATGTTGGTGATGGTGACGGTGACGATGTTGGTGATGGTGACGGTTATGGTGCAGGTGAAGGTAATGAAGATAATGATAATGAATATGATGATGACGATGACAATATCGATAATTATAATGATTAATAATGATAATGGATAGGATAATGGTAATAGCGATAATGATCAAAAAAATTATAATGAGCATAATGTTAGAAATAATAACGATGACATTGGCTGAACTATCCAAAGTCATAATAATAATTATACTGTTAATATTAACAATGAAAATGATATTGCAGTTTAAGTGGCTTAATACTCCACCCGAATAAAAAAGGAATAAATTGTCATTCTTTTAAATATTAGAAGAAATATATTAACTGTATGCGACTGCCATTTTTTTCAGTATATTCGCACCGAGATAAAAATACTTTTAAAGGGTTGAATCGAAAAAAGTTCAAAGTTTATATCAAATGAATAATATCTTTAAAGGAAAAAAACTGATAGAGGTATTGACGATAATGATAAATGTAGTAATGAAAATGATGTTATTAATATAATAACATCAATATCTTTATCACTATTATCATTACTACTCCCATTTTTATTATTATCATTAACTGCAGTAGTAGCCCTTGTTATATCATTAATAGTATCACTCCATTATTATAATTAAAAAACATGACGATAAGAGTAAGAAAGCAAAATAATAAATAATGATAGTAGACAATGATGACAATAAATAACGATAACAATAAAAATGATAACAACAGATAATAATAACAATAAATGATAACAAAAGATAATGAAAATAAATAATGATAACAATAATAATAACAATCAATACATATAATAACAACGAAAACAATAACAATAACACTAAATAACGATACCAGAAAATAACAATGAAAATAATAACAATAATAATCTTTAGCAATAACCATCTCACTATGCCCAGCACCATTTTATCCTACGCTGACCGAAGAGGTAGAGAAATCCCATTGAAATTAGAACAGGTAACGGTTAGTCCCATAGAGAGAGGGGGCACTCGTGATGGGCCTATGTGATTCATGCGGTCGATAACCCTGGGTAGGACGAGGGAGTGGATCTATAGTAGACATCTATGAGGGAGAGTAGATTTTTTTTTTTTTTTTCGTATTTTTGACAGTGTGAGGTGTACTTGATTTGTTTCTTGAGACTTGATTTTTTGTTTGTTTGTATCTGATTTGGATTTTTTAGTGTGTGGGGGGTGGTGGTAAGTACTGTGTTTTCTGAGTCATTATTTAGTTAGATTTTATTTATTAATGTTTATATATTGGGAAATTATTGGTGATATTACATGGAGATGGTATGCAAAAGCAAATGTCAATTAGATATATATCATTGTTCAGACGCTGCATCTTGTTATTAATCATGTAGAACTTGTAAGACATATCTTGTAAAATTATTTACATTCATACTCTATATTGCGAAATCATTTTCAGCCATCCTCATTAGATTTTTTAAAAGTTAATTTCATTCATGCTTTCTGTCTTCCGAAATCATTTTCATTCTTACTCTCTATCTCTGAAAACCATCTATCCCTCTGTCTGACCAACTTATTTCCATTCACACCTTTTATCTTATGAAATCATATTTATTCACTCTATCTTACGAAATCATATTCATTCAAACACCCTATCTTACGAAATCACATTTATTCAAACACTCTATCTTACGAAATCATTTTAATTCACACCCCGGGGTTACACAGTCATTTTCATCCACACCTTCTATCTTACGAAACCGTATTTATTCAAACCCTTCTATCTTAACAAAATCCTTTCTCATTCACATCCTTTCCACTCACAATTACTCACGACCTCACGATACTACACCCCTATACTCACGACGGCGCGTAGTAACCGGTAGCGAATTCCTCCTCCTTCGGTATAAAGAGACCGATGACGGCGATAAGGCCAAGGACGGTCATCACGATTATGCCACCGTACACTAATAATTCCGTGCCGAGTATTGCGTTGCCGTTCGTTGTTGTGACTATGCGTTCGTTCGTTTCTTGTGCCGCATCTTCGGCTTGGCAGAGGGCGGCTGTCGACACCAGCAGAATGGTGAGGAACACTCCTGTGGCGTTGGGATAAAGAGTAGTTTTTAGTTTTTTTTTTAAGTGTGATTTTGGTTGATATAAATATAATATAGTTATGTTGGGTTCAGAGGAGGTTATATAAGTTTTTGTATTTTTTATATAAATAAATGCCGTTATGATGGGTTAAGGAAAACTAATGCAGGTTTGTATGCAGTATATGTTATGTTGCATTAATTTGAATATATGTCATTTTGTATGCTTTGGTTAATTTGGGTTGATATGATCAAAGAATAAAATTATAGTGGGCTTTTATTTGGTTGTATAAGGTTGTTATGAACATCAAATACAGTTAAAGGTACGCATAGGATAGTCTTACGTAAACTTATGTAGTCTTTTTGTTTCTAAAAGTGATGTAAATAAAAAGTACAGTAACCTTGTATAATCTTAATATTTTGACGGTAT
>NC_061831.1:5912484-5922484 GCF_019202785.1 Penaeus chinensis
ATGTTACATAAAAATGTATAAAATATGGAAAGAAGAGAGAGAGAGAGAGAGAGAGAGAGAGAGAGAGAGAGAGAGAGAGAGAGAGAGAGAGAGAGAGAGAGAGAGAGAGAGAGAGAGAGAGAGAAAGAGAAAGAGAGTCAAAGTCAAAGTCAAAGTCAAAACATTTTATTCCATTAAATTACAATGGTTATTCTTTACATAAATATATATATATTTACATTTGAATATTTAAGAAGTGTTCTTTTAATTTCATTTTAAAATTACAGAAGTTGTTAATGCCTCTTAAATTATCTGGTAGCATGTTCCATAACTTGGGTCCACGTATTTCCATTTGTCGTGCCCCTGTATTGGTATTCGATCTCTTGACAAAAAGGGAATTTACTTGGCGTGTCTGGACACCTGATGTGTTCCCTACGGTTTGCAAGGCCATCAACCAATTCGGATAATTCCCATGAATAAGTTTGTAAATAAATAAACATGTGTCATAGCTGCATTTAAAGTGAACTTTTAACCATTTTAATTTTTTGATATGTGGGGTGATGTGATCAAGTTTACTGATATTACCTAGTGCTACTCTGGCAGCAAAATTTTGTAATTTTTGCACTTTTTGCATTTGGGTTTTGTTAGTCGAACCCCAGATGTTTGAACAATAGTTAATTATGCTTAGAGCTAGAGTTTGTACAACCAAGATTCTAGTTTCAGTAGTGATCTGATTTCGTATGTGATTAAGATATAACAGGGTACCCACTACTTTCCTGTGTATTTTGTCAACGTGTGGTTCAAATGTCATGAATCTGTCTATTTGTACTCCTAGATTATTCACTGAAGTGCTCGGTTTGATAGAGCAGCCTTCAAATTCTATGATTGTGTCACTGGGAATTTTAGCAATGTTCTGCCGACTACCTATGAATATACATTGAGTTTTATGTGGATTTAGTTTAAGTCCATTAGTGTCAAAATATAGTTTTGTTTGTGTTAGAGTATCTTGCGCGTTTCTTATTAATGTATTTAAGTTGTTTACTGAATCACTATGAAGAAACTGTGAATCATCGGCGTACTGCACTAGAAGGCACTTATTTGCTATTGTTGATAAATCATTTATGAAAATTGTAAATAGGATCGGACCTAAAATAGATCCTTGCGGAACACCAAAAGGTACTTCTTGTTTTGATGACATACTATTATTGATTCTTACCGATTGGGTCCTTGTATATAAATAACTTGTAAACCAAAAGGTATCAATTTTATGATTTACTAATTTGCTAAGGAGAATTTCATGGTTAACACTATCAAAAGCCTTAGAAAGGTCGCATAATGTGAGTAAATTTACCTGATTTTTGTCAATGTTATTATAAATCTCATCAGTGATTTGCAGTAAAGCTGTTTCAGTTGATAACCTATTTCTAAAACCATGTTGTGTTTTAGACAATAAGTTCTTGGCCTCCAGGAAATTCGTCAGTTGATTTGCTACAATTTTTTCAAGAATTTTGGATAATATAGGGAGTATAGTAATAGGGCGATAATTATTGACATCGTCTATATCCCCCGACTTGAAAATTGGTGTTACTATACCATGTTTCCAAAGCGATGGAAAGACACCAGTGACCAGAGAGGTGTTAATAATAACCGTCAAATAATGTAGAGTTGCGGGTAGACTATCTCTGATAAAGCGCAAAGCAATACCGTCTGCTCCTACAGCATTTGTTTCGCTAAGGTGTTTTATTACTAAGATGATTGTTTCTACGTCCACTGGTTGTGGTCTGAAAAAATTAGTTGTAATCCTTTTCCGATCTGTATTTGGTTGTAATGTAGAAGCAATTGTTTTCTCGTAAGTTAGTTTACCAATTTTTGAAAAAAAGTCATTAAAATGGTCTGTTCTTTGTATGGGACTTGTGCAATCACTAGTGAGGTGATTGTTGTGAGGCACTAGTGTTCTAACAATTTTCCATGTTTTATCAGAGTTGTTCTTATATTCTGTGAATTTATTTCTGAAGTAATTTCTTTTTGCACATTTAATTAGCACTTTTACATTTTTCTTTTTTGCTGTGTAATCTATCTGAAAGGCAGCCTCATTTCTGTTACTTTTAAGAGTTTGATGGGCATTATTTCTATCGCTAATGGCTCTCTTGATGTCGTCGTTTATCCATGGAGCAGGGGGACGTCTGACGGTTCGTGTTACGTAGGGAGCCAGCGAATCAATGCTGTTTTTAATAACTTCCGTTAAGATAGTTACTTGATTGTTTACATTATCTGTCAGTGAAATATTTGATAGTGTCATTTCTTTAGACAAGATAAGCTCGCAGAAAGACTGAGGGTCGTAGTGTTTAAAATCGCGAAAAGTTTTTATTACTGGTGGTCTCTTTGTTTTCTTTATATTTAACGTCATCGTGATGAGTTCATGGTCAGCAACATGGCACGGAATGACATCGAAGTGGAGGATGAGGTCTGATCTGTTAGTTATTATTAAATCTAATAGAGAAGAGGTGTTTACTGTAATTCGTGTAGGTTTGTCTATTATTTGTTCTAATTTATTTTTCTTTATCATCTTAGCTAACTTTGCATTAGATTTTGTTAAATCATCATTTAGGTCACCTAAGATGAAAAGCGGTTTCTTTTTTAAAGACATTTCTCTGAAAACCTTTTCAATGTATTCAAAAGATTCCGAGGTAGCATGGGGGTGCCTATAGACAGCGCCAACAATAAAGGAAGGAAGCATGTTGCTCTGTACGGTAACCCAGACATCTTCTACGGCAGTATTGTTAACTGCTGTAGTAGATATCCTGTTTGACTTCAGGGTATCCCGTACATATATACATACTCCTCCTCCTCGCCCTGCATCACATCTAAAAACTTTAAAATTTAGAATATTGACGAAATTACTGACCATTTCCTGGTGGAGCCATGTTTCACTTATGCATAATATGTCTATGATTCTCTCCTCAACTAGCATTTTAATTTCTTCAAAATGTCCGAGGAGAGACTGAGCATTGATATGTTCTATTTTTATGGCATTATGCGATCTAGTCACTGGTAACGCTGACGGCGTTGCCTTGTCAAACATTCTGATCGCGCTTGTACTTGTTTCTGTTTAAGAATACTTTAACGTTGTCGGGAAAAGTATCAGAGTCTATAAACAACTCGGGCTTTATGTCCTTTCCCCTTACTGACACCGTGAAACTGGTGTAGTAGTCATGTGTCATCACTGTCTTATGGGCTTTTACACTTGAGATGTTTTTAAACTTTTCTGATAAGTGTTGTTCAATGTCCTCTTCGTTTGTGTCTGGGTGACAACTGGTGATGTAGAGGTAGACTGTGTCCGGACGATCTGCTCCCTTTAGCGGTTTTGGTGTTTGGTGTTCTCGGTCTTGTTTGTCTTTTCTTCTCTGGTTTCTCGATATAACTTTTGTGTAACCGTCTTCATTAACTTGTGTGGACCGTTCTGCATAGTTGTTAATGATGACTGGTGGCGCTGCTGGAGGAGGGGGGGCAGTGGGTAAGAGAGAGAGAGAGAAGAGGCATATGAGAGAAAGAGAGAGAAGAGGTATAGGAGAGAGAGAGAGAGAGAATAGGCATAGGAGAGAGAGAGAGAGAAGAGGCATAGGAGGGAGAGAGAGAGAGAGAGAGAGAGAGAGAAGAGGCATAGGAGAGAGAGAGAGAGAGAGAGAAAGAGAGAGAGAGAGAGAGAGAAGAGGCATAGGAGAGAGAGAGAAGAGGCATAGGAGAGTGAGAGAGAGAGAGAGAGAAGAGGCATAGGAGAGAGAGAGAAGAGGCATAGGAGAGTGAGAGAGAGAGAGAGAGAGGGAGAGAGAGAGAGAGAGAAGAGGCATAGGAGAGAGAGCGAGAAGAGGCATAGGAGAGAGAGAGAGAGAGAGAGAGAGAAAGAGAAGAGGCATAGGAGAGAGAGAGAGAGAGAGAGAGAGAGAGAGAGAGAGAGAGAAGAGGCATAGGAGAGAGAGAGAGAGAGAGAGAGAGAAGAGGCATAGGAGAGAGAGAGAGAGAGAGAGGGAGAGAGAGAGAGAGAGAGAGAGAGAGAGAGAGAGAGAGAGAGAGAGAGAGAGAGAGAGAGAGAGAGAGAGAGAGAGATAGGAGGAGAGAAGAAAGAGAAAGAGAAAATAAAGAGAAGGAGAAAAGAAAAGAGAGATAATGAGAGAAAGAGAAAAATAAAGAGAGAGAAAGAGAGAAAGCGAAAGAACAAGAGAAAGAGAAATGGTAAGAAAGAGATAGAAATAGCGAAAGAAAAAAAAAAGGAGAGAGATGCAGAGAAAATAGTAAAAAAGGAAGAAGACAGATAAACAGATAAAAAAATAATATGTATCATATCCATGTTGTTGTGTTACGATTATTGCATTTACCGTAGTTTTTTTTTTTTTTTTATAAACTTTTTCGCTAGTAAACTTTTGAACTACTTTTTTTGCGAGACGGGAAATGACCGTTGCGAAACGGCGGTAAAAGTGTTTTTTTTTTTTTAAGAGACAAATTATATGTAAATTTTATAATGTTTATTAACAACAAAAACATATTCAAAACAATGTAATAAATACAAGATATTAACAATAATAACATACATAACAAAACAATATATCAGCACACGCTCCTTACATTACGAAAACAATACGTGCTTGTTTGTTTGCTTTTCGTAATATTTGATATTTGGAAGAAGTTTGAGATAATATTGCATTATTTCTTAAATCAGGTATGGATTTTTTATGAGAACTATTCCATACTTTGATGGTGATAATCTTTGGCTTAAACGCGCATATCAAATCGATTTTGATTTTTTGCTCTTTCTTTCTCAAATATATTCCATTTAGAGAATCAATTATCTTTGGCTTAAATGCGCATCCTGAATCAATTTTGTTTGAGCGCCATCTATGCTTACTTTTGCTCCCACTGGTATCTGTCCGAAGCTTCGTTAATCGAGCGAAGGATTGAATAGGAACTCTCTTCGTTGCTGTAGGATGGGGCGGAGGCGGCGTAGGATCTGGGAGAAGAGAGAATAGGATATTTATTATCGTAGTTTTTTTTTTTTTTTTTCGTTTATGTATCCTTTTAGTATCACTGCTACTACTAATACTACTACTCAGTTATCCAAACCAAAACAAAGTTCACTATATATATATATTTATTTTTTCATTCTGGACTACACAACAAAAATAAACAAAAAAAAAAGGAAAAATAACCAAACAAAATATTTATAATGAAATAAACAGTTAATACACAGATCAACAAAACAAAACAAATTAAACCAACACAACAAAACCAGATAAAAACAAAAGAAAAACTCACGTTGGCGCCGCATAGCTCAAGGCCTCTTTGGTCTCGCCTCCAATGAACGTGAAGATGGCCACCAGCAACAGGAGTCCAATAGCAAGGGCCCCAATGGACAAGATACTGGTCATGGGCAGAGTGGCTGACACGTCTGAGTCGAAGAAGAGTCGTGACTCGGGGGTCTCCTCTTTGGCGTGAGTGACGGCGGAGAGGCACAGGAGGAGGGCGGCGAAGAAGGTTCCTGTAGAAGGTGGGCGGGAATGGGTTAGTACGTAGTGTGTGTTGCTGCTGTTGTTGATAATATTGTTATTATTGATGTTGTATTGTTGTATTTGTTATTGTTATCATACTTATCATTTCATTTTCATTGTCTTTTTTGTTATGATTATTATGATGATAATTATAATTTCCAATACTATCATTATTGTTGCTTTTATTAAGGATTTTTTTTTTTTCTTTTTTTTTGGGGGGGAGTCATAATTCGGATACTAAAATAATGTAAACAGACAGATCAATTAAATGGACAGTCTACCAAGTCTTCTCAATAAGTGATCTTGCTCAATCTTTATGAATCATTCAGCAAACAACGAACTAAAGCAAAAGGCGAAAAAATAAAAATGAATAAAGTCTTTACAACCACTTTCCTCTATAACTCAAAAATAAAAATCAATAAACTCATTGCCACTTTATAAACCACATTGAACTTAACAACCTATCTCACACGCCTTCATCAAAAACAACACGAAAAACACATTTGAACCATCATCAGTCTTACCTTGAGCAGCCATAGCGATGTATAAAGAGTACAGATTAACACTGAGTATAGTCCTTGTTACCCTGATGGTGCTGTGACTGAACTGATACTTCCTACCGTCAGGAAACAGTCTTAAATAGGGCTTTAACTCCGTTCCTGTTCATTGGTTACCCTCAACGGCTTGGTGATTTTGCGATCTAGGTGAGGGAGCGTTTTTCTCTTAGGGGGAGGAGAGGATTTGCCCTAATAATTCGGGGTGTCGAAGGAAAATCAAACAAGATGTTTGAGAGTATAACCATCTCTTTTAGACCCATGTAGAGAAGACGATTTTAGATCTGTTTTTTTTCTGATCATTCTGGCCGTGCAAATGATATGATGAAGAGTTGAATGCTTAGATATATATATATATATATATATATATATATATATATATATATATATATATATGTATGTATGTATGTATGTATGTATGTATGTATGTATGTATGTATGTATGTATGTATGTATATATGTATGAATATACTTGTCTATTCCTTTATTAGACAGAAAAAATGTCTAGAATTTGCCACATCTTAACCATTGTCGAGTCTGAAAGGGATAATGACGTTTCCGTACGTTGAAGATGTAAGTCAATTTGTGATAAAGTGGAAAACTTTTATTTATTTGATTTAGTTGTCGATTTGTTACCATTGATTTCTAAAGGGTAATCTTTGTGTGCATTAGTTTGTTTATTAATGTATTATTTATAATTTCTTTATTTGTATATTCACTCGTTATTACTTTTCATTACTGTCATCATTAATATTTGTTGATTATGATTCATCTATTCGTGTTGTTTATTTATTGTATTATAATTCATTTATTCATCCAATTATGTATTATTATTATTCATTAAGTCATTCGCTTATTTATTACTCTCACTTATTTATTTATTATTTTTAAGTGATTCAATTACTACTTATTTATCTATTTATCATCATTCGCTAATCTATTCGCCATTATTCATTTATACCCTTTTGTTGTTCATTTATTTATTTATATTCCTCGTTTATCGATTTGATATAATTTATTTGTCTATCTCTGTATCAATCTACTTATTCTGTTTTGATGATTTTAAATTTTACGGGTTCTAGTTACCTTGCCTCTGTTATTCATCCTGGGATATGCTGCATATAACACGGAAATAAAAACCTAGTCAGCAGTAATCATAATATAAATTATCATGAGACTATCTTTAAAATTTGTGATTAGTGTTTTAGCAAAACGTTTGTCTCTTAACTCTGAGAGATAATTATAAAGAGGACTAAATAGGGAAACTTCCTTACAGATATCATCCTGTGTCACAAATGAGAGGTTAGGTTAAAATTCTGTGTGTATATATATATACATACACAAAGTGTGTGTGTGTGTGTGTGTGTGTGTGTGTGTGTGTGTGCATATACATTTTTTGCAGCATCCCGAAACCCTTAACATTTTGATATATTGTTTCAAGTTGTATCATGGTCGCTACGAAACATGATATCGTCGAAGTTTGTACTGACATACAAATAGTTGAGAAAAGGAGTTTTTTTCAAATGAAAAAGTCAATAGAAAACCATTGAAGTACTTAATATGCTGGTATGATTTTTAATTACAAGCAAAACAATGTGGAATCTTCAAATAAAATGAAAAAAAGGACCTGAATACTCTGTGACTTCTGTTGTTTATACACACCACTCCACCACTCTTCGCTTCGCAAGGCTGTGGAAAGTTTAAATGTATTTCTTATATTCAGCCAAAATATTTTTTTTCTTGTTACATATATTGTCTTTCATATGAAATGCGGAAGTTACATAAGGTTTTGAATCTTATCGTATCCACCGTGACTGAGTTCTGTGTCTAAATCAGACAATTGCGTAATTCCAATGATCATGGACATTTACTTGAGTTATTGATTGAAGTATATCTACAAATCAGGATACACAGCATTTTCTTTTATATTTTTTATCTTGTTTTGTTATATCATTGACGTATAGAATGGTTTTGAAAATAATCATCCCACCGTAGTCAATACCACGTCATATGACTCGGACACGTTGTAAATTCTTACCATGTCGTTCCAGTGACCGTTATGATTGACTTCAAATCTAACCCATATAGAATCAACATATATTTGCACAAAAACATTGTATACGCCTTTACAATAAAAAGTTATATCAAGAATCTCACGATGCGATTCGTAATTAATGAAAATAAAAATCCCTGTCTGAGACTGCGTGAAAAAGTGTAAGGGGTGTTACAAAAAAGGTCTTGCACACACACACACACACACACATATATATATAGATAGATAGATAGATAGATAGATAGATAAATAGATAAATAGATAGATAGATAGATACACGCCCCTATTTCTGGACCATAAGTTTGTATAGATTGCCAATAGCATCCACGTAATCCATTCAACGAAATAAATACCCACAAATATATAGCAGTAGTCTTTTTTATCATGGCTGGACTTTATTTAGTATATGTAGGCATGCATTTATGTATGATGTTTATACAAATAAGATATAAAACCTTTTGCAAATTGAAATATTATATTATACTACTATTAAAACAGTGTCACACATATAATGACGATGAATATACGATAAAGCTGTAAGTGAGGTGAGACTGACAGAAGCTGGAATTCTAAGGCAATAGAAATACTATATCACTGAATGCCTTATGTATATATTATTTAATATGTGACGTTAAGATACCATTCGGTCAGTATATAATCTAACTGGCTGTTTTCTTACAACTGCACCTGATTTCCTATTCGTCATTTCAGTTCTTCAAATCGTCTAGACTTATGCATTCCTAGGCGAAAAAGTTATTTTGGAAATTGTACTATCTTTAATAAAAAGTAGTGTTGACATAAGATTTGATTTCGAATCTTAGCACATGTATATCTAAATATATATACATACTGTTATTTTTAATTGTAAGTATACTGTATCTCAGGTATGATCCAAAAAGCTTTCCATTTTTGTTATTACAATACCCCCATAGGTAATATCATACAATCCCCAATTTATAAGGGTTGCATATATAAGGACACTTGAAAAAAGCAAAACGGCAGAAATATGTATAAATATATATTTACATCAGAGCTGTAACATAAAAATAAATAAATAAATAAATAACAGTAATTTGAGCCCAAATACATTGCTCAGTCATCAGAAATCACAGTCAAAGGTCACCGAAATAGGTCAAGCATCTTACTGACCTGCTGAAAGAGCGGGTCGTTCTAGGTCACGTCCAGTATGGATTATAATTCTGTCTGGTTGAAATTTGTCACGTAATGTAGTTGTTATTGTCATTGTGTCGGGACATTGTCATTTGGCGTGAGATGTAGAGGTCTATAGTCAGTCAAAGAAGTAGTTATATAGTTGTCTTTTGTAGTTTTCAAGTTCATGAGTCGATGTCAAGTGTAAAAGTCACAGCGTCTGGTTTCAGTCAGGAAGTGAAATAACACTTACAAGAACGGTCTTTCAGTATTTCAGTTTGCGTAATGTTCTTTCGACATTTCAGTAAGTCGCACTGATTAATATGTATCGAGTCTTGTGTTGTAATCTAGTCACTAGTGAGTCTTTGAGTCAGGTAGAGTACCGTAAGTCAATATTTCAGTCATAAGTGGTAGTAAGTCGCCGTCAGTCATCTGGAAAGAGTCACCCATTTGTCACCTGGGAAGTCACCTATCGGTCACCTGGGCAGGTCAACCATCCAAGACAGTTATTCATTAGTCGTCAAGGTAGAGTCACCCGTTAGTCATTTAAAGTCACCTGAGAAGAGTCAATCATTGGTTACATGAGAAGTCACTCATTAAATCAGTCAAGTCAAAGCTTCAAGTCAGCTCACGTCAGAAACTCACGTCAGAAAAAACAAGTCATCTCATTCAATCCTAAATATACCATTCAATCCATCATCATTATCCAACAGCAGAGTCAGTCC
>NC_061831.1:5929984-5944984 GCF_019202785.1 Penaeus chinensis
TTTTAAATCTAATTTCTAATGGACATATTCAGCGAAATTACCTGTCATCGACGTTATTACGACGTTATTAAAATGAAAATTTAAGTTTTCAGTTTAACGTAAACCATTACGTACTATTAACTACCCTCTCGAACCGGCCTTTGTATGTTAAGTAAATCAGAAGTTTCGTTAATATTCTTTTGGGCATATAGAATTTGCGTTAGTGAATTTATCGATTATGAAATCGACATTTTCTTTAATCATTTACAAAACTGGGATATCTTTGTTATTTCTCCAACCGGACGCAATCATCTCCGTAATATATATTTTTTATACTCTTTTTCACATTACGCATAAGTGATTTACTAATAGTTCCGTACTGATCTGCTTGTTTTCGCATCAACGGAGACGCATATTGGCATGAAAAAATGACTTGATGATAAATGCCCTATATTTCAAAGTTGGAATTTTGTTTTTACTTAACCTAACACGTGACGTAATTCATTGGTTCAATACAATGCGGTCATCAGTGTCCTTGATACTTATGGTATTTACGGTATCCCGTGTGTAAATATTGTCCTAGATTTTACGTAGGAAGAACTCGCAGAGCCTAGGAAAAACTATTATAAACATAAACGTGATGTTAGGTACGTTAGAGATGCTAATGTCTGTTTTTATCCACTAAGGTGATAACGGTTAACTGGAAAGACGCTAAACATATTGATCACAAATATCAGAATTCATGTGAAAGAACAACGAAAGCTCTTTTTTATTATAAAACAACTTAATTTCAATCTAAGTGCCGGTCGTTGGAGTTTAGACGACCTTGCATCGTCATTAGTAAGCAAGGCCTTCCAGAGACTCATCGACTTTGACCCTCGTCCTGGCATATCGTTTTGTTCTTGTTCTAACGGTTTCTGTGTTAAACTATACTGTTCAAACTTATCTTTATGTGTTCATTTCGGTTATTCTATTTCGTCAGAAAAGGAACTTTTGACGAGGTCAGAACGTTGCGTTCAACTTCTTTTCATACTTCATACATTCCTGTTATTTCTAAGTGTACACGTAGCCATACTTGTTTATGCTCATGTGATATATCTATACTGTAAATATATTACACACACTCGTTCACGAAGGCGATGTACAGTACAAAGAGACTGCGTTTCTTCCTCTTCCTTACTACAGGTGACATACTTGCGGCTAAAACACGTAAAAGTGGTCCACTGATCCGACACAACGACCGACACTCACGATTAGCCATTACCTTGTGAATAAAGAAGGCATTAGCCCATAGAGACACCTGTCTTGGAAACTTTGGTAATATTGATAGATTTACGACAATTAACTGTAGTATGGATAGTCAAATAACAATGTAAGTCTTTTTACTAGTATATGATATATCACATAATATAGTGCGTGATTTGTGTCATTTTTGCGTGCCGATATGCGTCTCCGTTGATGCGAAAACAAGCAAATCAGTTAGATAATATCTATAATAACACTTCAATGCCTATCAATAACCAGTTATATTTTTACACTTGTTCTTGAATTCGCACAGTATATGATACAAAATGCTCTACTCTGCATTGACCCATTCGTCACCTGCAGTATTTAATTACTTAAGTGACTATTATACATCAATCTTCAAATGTAAAATATGAAATATAAATAGAAGGTATAGAAGAGCGAGAGGTGTGTGTGTGTGTGTGTGTGTGTGTGTGTGTGTGTGTGTGTGTGTGTGTGTGTGTGTGTGTGTGTGTGTGTGTGTGTGTGTGTGTGTAAGTTAGTGGGAGACATCGGTGGTTCGCCAACAACACGTGTATATGTGGGATTGACTATGTACGTGTAAGTGGTTGCTCGTCTGTGCATATAGTTGTGAGTACACCTACTGATGCAAAATAACTTCTAGCAATATATCTTAAAAGCTAGACAGCTTCACAAGACTCTACATACGGGTCTTTCAAGCTATCCCAAATCTAACATACTTCCCCAGCTGACAGACGTAAACAAAACAAAAAAAACAATTTCCCTCCAAATTGTTGCCACGAAATCGGACCGCAATAAAAAAAAACACATAAAAGAGGGAAGAAAATCCCAAAGCCTCCATTCTTCTATGGTTTCGAATTTCACTTTTACGATATGTCAGAGGAATAAGTAAGCCATATGTCCCCTAGTAGCTCACGTGCCTCCGTTCGAAACCGCGCGCGCAGATCTGGGACTGAAAGCGAAACCCTGATTAGGATGTGTTCGGACAGGTACTAATGGTTTCAGACTGGGAATTTTTTCATTTCTTTAGTATTAAGGTCTGTGGGCTTTGTGTTACATTTGTCTGTAATCTATTTTTCTAGAATTTGTTTTGTAGTGTATATGTATATCAGTATAAATACACATACACTTTTTTTTATTATTATTATTATCTAGAGGAAAGTAGGTAAATCACAGCACGAAAATACTTCACAAAAATAATGTGTTCACAAAACCGCGTCATCCTAAATAAAAATTTAAAAAATTAAAATGAAAACGAAAAAAATAACAAAACACAAAATATAAGAATTAGAGAAAAAAAATACTCTAAAATAAAACGGTAAGTGGAATGTAAGCCTAAAGGAGCCAAACCACCATTAGGAAAATTGGCTAATTCAGTGGTTAAGTGGTGCAACTGTATAGCTGCCGCAGCGTTGCTTAGCTTAGGGAACATCTCTCGCATGGACAAAAGCTCTACAGTAAGGAGGTCAAGCTTGGTAGAAGTAGAAACCTGAATTTTAAAATAATTTAGAGAGTGTGATCTTCGACCTTGCGAGAATGATGCCTGATTAAAGAGAACGATGGTTTTCTGATAGTGCTACCTCCATCTTTTAATATTCCAAACACACACACACACACACACACATATATATATATATATATATATATATATATATATATATATTACTTGTATGCATATAAATTTATTTTCTACACATGTACTGTATACATATGTGTGGGTGTGGCGCGCACGCGCGCGTAATTTGCGAAATAGAAAGCTCTCAATTAGTGGCAAATCATTAGTTCTACCAGAGCAAAAAATATACACATATGTCGAGATAACAAATAAATATATACAGAACACTTATTTATTCTTAAAAATACTCTTTTCTCATAAATATACACAATAACTTAGACAACCAACAGAAAACGGATGTAAAGACGCTGACTATCTACTGGTATTTTTCTTGAGCTTCTTCCAAGTTCCTGTGCACATCTTGGCTCCGTTCATAAGCCGCGGATTCCCGGGCGTACCTAGAGGGAAACAGAAAGAATATTCGATAATTAGAAACGTCTAATAACAACGGTAAGGTTTGTTATAGTCAGAATAAAGCGTAACCTAACGGAAGAGAATTCGGAACGGAACTCACACACACACACACACACACACACACACACACACACACACACACACACACACACACACACACACACACACACACACACACACACACTCACACTCACACTCACATATCTGACCCGGATTTACGTAAAAGGCTAGGAACCTGCCGTCTCTCAAAAGACTTTGGTTCTGTCAGGTTGAGACCGTTATCCCGAGTGGGATGCCCATCCTTTTAATCTCGGGCCATTTGGGTAGGATTCGAACCGACCCTCATAGTCCCCACCTTGCGTTACCGCTGCCCTACGACGGCCGGTTCTCACACACACACACACACACACACACACACACACACACACACACACACACACACACACACACACACACACACACACACACACACACATCATATCTATCTCTAACTGGTTTTGCTTATTGTAAAAGAAAGAGCGTATTCCACACTATCAGCAAGTTAAACGTAGTACTCACGCGGGCTGGACGTAGCGAGCAGCACGAGGGGTATTGGAGAAGACAGCCAGCAGTGCCAGTGCCAGGAGGGCGCCGAGACCAAACAAGATGAGGTTGCTGATGTTAACGGTGCCAAGGGTAAAGAGTTGGCTGTCGCTCAAGTACCTTCCTCCACTTCCTCCTTCTGCTTCAACTTCGACGCCGTGGCCACAGGAGCACAAAGCGAAGAGGATGAACATCACGCCTGTGAGGATGATCGAGAGAGATTAATATAATAAGTAATGCTTCATTTCTTCATTGAATAGTTTATTTTTAATATGATGATAATAATAATAAATAATAGCAAGAAGGATACGACAAAAACATTAAATCCGATAAATAATAGGTAAAACCTCTTATCTTCAATTAATAACCTTATAAAACATTAAGGATAATTAACAATTTAACGAATTATAGCATTAACACAAGAAGAAATTAATTTAAAAATCGATAAATAACAGATAAAGCCTCTTTTCTTCTGTGAATACCTTTAAATAACAATAACAATCATCATCATAACAAACTGATTACCTAACCATAACAATACTACTACTACTACTAAAAATTAACAAAATCACAGCTATAACAATAAAACAACAAAAAAAATAAACAGTCTACTACAGATACAATAGAATAGAATAAAATAAACCGTCACTGAATGAATCACCCTTGACAGCCATCTTGAAAAACACGACGTAAAGACACCACACGTCTTGCAAGGGAAGGAGACATACACACACTGAATCCTTCCCTAATTCGACATGCGTTTATGTACCTCCGTGACGCATCAGCTGTTTCGTGCCTCGAGTGTTATTAAGTGCAATTTCAGGTCCTCGTAGATAGCTGGGTTGCTCTCTAGGCCAGGAACGATTGGTATTGTGGTATTTGGTTCTTGTTTTCTCTCTCTCTCTCTCTCTCTTACTCTTCTTCTTTTCTCTTTGTTTTCTTGTTTCTTTTCTTCTGATTCTTTTGATTCTTCTGTTTCTTCTTCTTTTTTCTTCTTTTTTTCTTTAACCTTTGTTTTCTTTTATTTTCTTGTCTTTTTCCTTTTTCTTCTTTTCTTTTCTCTTCGTTTTTTTCTTTTCTTTTGTCTTTTCCCTTCGTTTGTTTTGCTTAGTCTTTTCTTTTCTCTTTTCCCTTCGTGTTTTTTCCCTTTTTTCAGGTTCTTTATTTTTCGCCGTTTCCAGTTTGCTTTTTCTCTCTGTTTTCTTTGGATTGTTTTTCTCGCCTTTCTTTTTCTTTTCTTTTCATCTCAGGTTCTCTAGTGGATAACGACGTATGCGTATTTTTTTTCCTCATCTCTTTTTTTCAGATCATCAGATTTTCAGCGTTTCTTTTCTTTCTCTCTTTCCTCTTCACCATTTCTCTGTTTCCCCCCATTTCTTTTTTTCTTTCCTCTTCTCCATTTCTCTATTTAATCCCCATTTCCTTTTTTCCATCCGATCTCTGTCTCTCGCTCATACTTCCTAGATCATTATCAAAAATATAATCCAGACATATTTCATCTAGTCAAAAAAATAATATGCTTAGGCCATACAGACGTCGAAGCCTTCATTTATGGTGAAAATATTTTAGTAATTATGCTTTCATTGGTTTTGACTTACCGCATTATCCACTTTTAATTTCCACGATGCGTATAACCGTTTATTTACCTAATTCCTAGTATGTATGTATGTGTGTATGTATGTATGTCTGACTTTCTCTCTTTTTCTCTTTCTCTTTTTTCTTTTTCTCTTTCTCTCTTTCTCTCTTCTCTCTCTCTCTCTCTCTCTCTCTCTCTCTCTCTCTCTCTCTCTCTCTCTCTCTCTCTCTCTCTCTCTCTCTTTCTCTCTCTCTTTCTCTTTTTCTTTTTCTCTCTCTCTCTTTCTCTTCTTCTCCCTCTCTCTCTCTCTTTCTCTCTCTCCCTCCCCCCTCTCCCTCTCTCTCTCTCTCTCTCTCTCTCTCTCTCTCTCTCTCTCTCTCTCTCTCTCTCTCTCTCTCCTCTCTCTCTCTCTCTCTCTCTCTCTCTCTCTCTCTCTCTCTCTCTCTCTCTCTTCTCTCTCTCTCTCTCTCTCTCTCTCCCTCCCTCCCTCCCTCCCCTCCCTCCCTCTCTCTCTCTCTCTCTCTCTCTCTCTCTCTCTCTCTCTCTCTCTCTCTCTCTCTCTCTCTCTCTCTCTCTCTCTCTCTTCTCTCTCTCTCTCTCTTCTCTCTCTGCCCCCCCTCTCTCTCTCTTTCTCCCCCCTCTCTCTCCCGTCCCTCCCTCTCCCTCTCCCTTTCTCCATCTCTCTTACCTAAGCATATATACTTATCTCTGTTTTTACTCTCCTACTCACTGACCAACTGAGAAAGTAATCATTTACGCAAAATAAGTAAAAACAGATGATGATGTAAACAAAACCCTCCCGTTCTTTTGAAAGTTTGAAAAAAGGGTAAACGTTATAACCGTCGCGAAGTTGTGTAGAGAGAGAAAGCTAACTGGTACGTTTCTTTTCCTTTTATTATTATTTTATGTGTTTTTTATCGTTCTGTTTCAGGTCTTTATAGTTTGTTTGTTTTATTGTTTTATTGTTAGTGTTGTTATATTGATGTTGAATTATTGTTCTCACTATGTTGTCATTATTATCATTAATGGTATTGTCATTATTATTGTTATCATTATCATTATCATTATTGATATAATAATAATCATTATTATTATTTTGATTATCATCATTATTATATAATTATTACTGTTATTATTCTTGTAGTTATTATCATTATTATTGTTATTATCATTATTATTGTTTTTATCATCATTATTATTGTTACTATTGGGAGTAGTATTTGCCATTATTATTATCATCATCATTGTTATTACGGTTATTGTTGTTATTATCATCATCTTTATTATTATTTTCATATTTATCATCGTCCTCATTGTCATTACTGTCTTATCATTATTACTTATCATTATTATAATGGATTACCATTATAATAATCATTATTAATATTGTTATAATTACAGATAATGTTATCATTATCTTCATTATTATCATCATTACTATAGTACTGTTGCTGTTGTTTTTGTTATCTTTATTATTATCATTAGTATCATTGTCATTATTATCATTATCATTATTGTATATGATTATCATAACTATGATGATGATAGTAGTAGTAATGATGATGATAATTATAACAATGATGATAAGGATGAGAATAGTAATAACAGTAATGATAATAATGACAGCAGATAACAATAACTCTCTCTCTCTCTCTTCTCTCTCTCTCTCTCTCTCTCTCTCTCTCTCTCTCTCTCTCTCTCTCTCTCTCTCTCTCTCTCTCCGTCGCCTACACCCCACCCTCCACCCCCTCCAACCCCATCCCTATCCACCCCAATGATTGAAACCCCTAATACCCCACTCCCCCCCCCCCCCTACTCCATCCATTTCTACCCATAATCCCCTCTTTTTCTCAACCTTCTCCCTCCATCCTTCTCCTCCACTCCCCAACAACGTAATCCACCACACTTCTCTTCTCCACTTCTCTTCTCCTTACCTTCTTCATCCACATTACCCTCTCCCTTCCCCTTTTATCCGTCTTCCTCCACTTCTTTGTTCTCACCTCCCTGCTCTCCATCCCTCCTTATTCCCTTCTCGATTACATTCTCCACCCATCTCCAACTTTCTCTCTCTCTCTCTCTCTCTCTCTCTCTCTCTCTCTCTCTCTCTCTCTCTCTCTCTCTCCCTCTCTCTCCTCTCTCTCTCTCTCTCTCTCTCTCTCTCTCTCTCTCTCTCTCTCTCTCTCTCTCTCTCTCTCTCTTTCACCTTTCTCTCCCTCTCCACCCTTCCACTTTCTAATCCCCCTCTTTGATCCACTCCTCCCTCCCTCCACCCACACCCCGCCACCTTTCTCCACCTCTCCACCCCAATTCCCTCCTATTTCTCCACCCTCTTAACACCCTTTCCACTCCACCCCATCTCACTAATGTCTGAAAAAAAGTTTTGAAATTGTTTTGAAAATGTTTTTTTATGTCTTGATTTTTTTGTGAAAATTGTCCTGTATGTCTTGAAATTATTTTGGAAATTGTTCTGCATGTCTTGAAATTGTTTTGAAGTTTTCCCTGCATGTTTTGAAATTGTTTTGAAAATTGTTTCGAATGTCTTGAAATTGTTTTGGAAATTATCTTGCATGTCTTGAAATTATTTTGGAAATTATCTTGTATTTCTTGAAATTGTTTTGAAAATTATCTTGTATTTTTTTTAATTGTTTTGAAAAATTGTTTTGTATGTCTTGAAATTGTTTTGAAATTTTCCCTGCATGTCTTGAAATTGTTTTGGAAATTGTCCTTTATAACTTGAAATTCTTTTGGAAATTGTTTTGCATGTCTTGAAACTGTTTTGAAATTGTTTTCGAATGTCTCGAAAAATGCTTTGGAATTGGAACTTTCCTCTCCCTCACCTTACTCCATCTTTCTCCCTCCCCCTCTTCTCAAACCCCCACCCTACCCACTCATTCCCTCTCCTTCTTCCCCACCAAAATCCCCAATCCCCCCCCCCCCATTTTCCCCCTCTCCACATAAAACTCCCATCCCACCTCTTCTTTCTCCTCCTCCCCCTCTGTTCTTCCTCTCTTCCTGAAATCCCCAAAGTAATTTCCCCATATTTCCATTCCCCTACCTCCTACTCCCCCCCCCCCCTTCAAATCCTGCCCCACCCCCATCCCCTTACTTCTTTCCCCACTCATTCCCTCATCCCCAAGTCTCAACCTCCTCCACACACCCCCACGTTCCCCCTCTCCCCCACATACACCCCCGCCCCGTCTTTCCCCTCCCTTCCACTCAATCTTCCCCTTCCCTTTCTCCTATTTTCCCTCCTCCTCCTCTCTCCACCCTCCTCCCCTCCCCTCCCCTTTCATTCCCACTCTACCGTCCCTCCCTCCCCTCCTTCCCCCTCTCCCCTTTAACCCTTTCCACCCTCCCCCACCTCCTCCCCTCCCCTCCCCTTTTACCCCCACTCCATCTTCCCTCCTTGCCCTTCTCCCTCTCTCCTCCTCCTCCCTCTTCTCCCCTTTCCCCCACTCTCTAATTTCCCTCCCTCCCCTCCTCCTCCCTCTTCTCCTCTTTCGCTTCTACTCACCTTCCCTACCTCCCCTACTCCCTCCTCTCTCCGTTGCCCCCAATCCACCCTCCCCCACGTCCTCTCTCCTTCCTCCTCCTCCTTACTCCTCTCCCTTTACCCCACCTCCCTCCCTCCTACTCCTCCTCCCTCCTCTCCCCTTACCTCCTTTCACCCTCCCCTCCTCCCTCCTTCCCCTCCTCCTCCCTCCCTCCCTGCTCCTCCCTCCTTCTCACTCCTCTCCTCCTTCACCTTCTCTCCTCTCCTCCTTCACCTCCTTCAACTCCATCTTCCTTCCGTCCCCCTTCTCCCTCCCTCTCTCCCCTCCTCCCTTTCTCCCCTCCTCCTTCAATCCTCCTCCTTTTCGTCCTTCCTCTACCCTTTCATCCCCACTCCACCTTCCCTCCCTCCCATCCTCCCTCCTCTCCACCCTCTCCATTCCACCCTCCTCCCTCTTCCCTCCTCCCTCCTTCTCCCTCCTCACTCCCCTCTTCTCTTCCCTTTCAGCCCCATTCCACTTTCCCCCACCTCCTCTCTCCCCCTCCACCCTCCCCTTCCCCCTCCCTACCCCTCCCTCCTCTCCACCCTCTCCATTCCACCCTCCCCCTCCCCCTCCCTACCCCTCCCTCATCTCCACCTTCCCCCCCCCTCTTTCCTCTGCCCCTCTTCCCCCCCCCCCTCCATTCCCATAGCACCTCGTTAAATTGTTCAGAACGCGTAACTTTGCTCTCTCCCTTTCTCTTTCCACAAATTCTTCTTCTTCAAAAAAATATCCTTCTGGTGAGATTATGTGAAGTGTTTTTGTTTTTCTTTTCTTATTCTTCTTATTCTTCTTGTTCTTCTTTATCCTTTTATTTTTCTTCTTTTTATTCTTCTCTCTTTCTTTCTTTTTTTTCTTACGTCTCATTATTATTATTTTGTTTGTTTGTTCCATGTTTTTTGTTATTGCTTATTCTGGTTTTGTTTTGTTTTTTATCTTTTATTATTCTACTTTTTATTATCATTGTTATTGCTGGTTTTGTTGTTTATTTTTATTTTTTTTTCGTTTCTCTTCTTGTTTTTGTCATTTTACTTTTTTTCATTCTTATTCCTCTTCGTCTTCTACTCTTTTATTTTCTTTTTGTTCTTATTTTCATTCTTATTTTGGGTCTTTCTCCTTATCCTCGTTTTTTTTTTCCTTTCTCCATCGTCATCTTTCTCCTGTTTTCTTGTTTATTCTTTATATTGTCATTGTTGCTTTTTCCTGTTCTTCTATTGCTCTTCCTCCTCCTCCCTCCTTTCTTCCTTTTCTTCTTTTTCTCCTCTTTCTCTTTCTCCATCTCTCTCTTCCCTTTCTTCTTCCTTTTCCCCCCTTTCCTCTCTTATTCGTTTTTATTTTTCTCCTCTTTCTCTATCTAGCTCTTCTTATCTTTCTTTTTCCTCCTTTCCTCTCCATTTCCATCTTCGTACTATTTTTTTTATAATTACTTTTTCCGTCTTCTTCTTCTCCTCTTCCTCCTCTCCTCCCTCCTCCTTCCTCCCTCCCCCTCCTCCTTCCACCCTCCTTTTTCCTCCTTCCTCCTCTCCTCCTACCTCCTCTCCTCCTCTCCCCTCTTCCTCCCTCCTTCCCTCCTCTCCTCCTCCTTCTCTCTCCTCTCCTCCTCCTCCTTCTCCTCTCCTCCTCCTCTTCTCCTCCTTCTCCTCCTCCCTCCTCCTCCTCTCTCCTTCCTCTCCTCCTCCTACTCCTCTCTCCTCCTCCTCCTCTCCTTCCTCCTCCCTCCTCCTCCCTCCTCTTCCTCCCCTTCCACCTCCTCTCCTCCTTTACTTCCTCCTTCCTCTCCTCCTCCCTCCTTCCACCTTTCTTCCTCCTCCTCCCACCTCCTCCTCTCCTCCAAACCTCTCCTCCTCTCCTCTTCCTCCCCCTACCTCCTCCTCCTCCTTCCTCCTCCTCCTTCCCAACTCCTCCTCCTCCTCCTCCTTCCTCCCTCCTCCTCCTCCTATATCCCCAACCTCCTCCTCCTCCTCCCATATCCCCAACCTCCTCCTCCTCCTCCTCCTCTTCCTCCTCCTCCTCCTCCTCCTCCTCCTCCTCCTCCTCCCCAACCTCCTCTTGCTCCTCCTCCTCCTCCCTCCTCCCCAACCTCCTCCTCCTCCTCCTCCTCCTCCCCGACCTCCTCCCCAACCTCCTCCTCCTCCTCTCCCTCCTTCCTCCTCCTCCTCCCTCCTCCCCGACCTCCTCCTCCTCCTCCTCCTCCCTCCTCCCCAACCTCCTCCTCCTAAACCTCTCTCCTCCTCTTCCTCTTCCGTCCCCCCCGTCCTCCTCCTCCTCCTCCTCTTCCTCCTCCCTCCTTCCTCCCCTCATCCTCATCCTCCTCCTCTTCCTCCTCCTCCTCCTCCTCCTCCTCCTCCTCCTCCCCAACCTCCTCCTCCTCCTCCTCCTCCCTCCTCCCCAACCTCCTCCTCCTCCTCATCCTCCTCCTCTTCCTCCTCCTCCTCCTCCTCCCCAACCTCCTCCTCTTCCGCCTCCCTCCTCCCCAACCTCCTCCTTCTCCTCCTCCTCCTTCTCCTCCCTCCTCCCCAACCACCTCCTCCTCCTCTCCCTCCTTCCTCCTCCTCCTCCCTCCTCCCCAACCTCCTCCTCCTCCTCCTCCTCCTCCTCCTCCTCCTCCTCCTCCCTCTCCCCAACCTCCTCCTCCTCCTCTCCTCCTACCTCCTCCTCCTTCCTCCTCCTCCTCCTCCTCCTCCTCCTCCTCCTCCTCCTCCTCCTTCTCCTCCTCCCCAACCTCCTCCTCTTCCTCCTCCCTCCTTCCTCAATATCTACTGGGATTTACACACAATAAAACCTAACTTCCATAAATTTTAACGACACCTTTGAGTCTATATACCTGAGACTTTTTTTTTTTTTTTTTTTTTTACAAGAAACTAAAAAAAAATTCCTCAAGATTAACTGCTCTATAAGAGATTCCAATTTTATAGGTAATAGACTATGAGGCTTTTAATGGCATAAGAGTTTAGAATTTTGATTTAGATTATATATGTGTTGAAGATGATGATGATGATGAAAATGATGATGATGTTGAGAAGGAGGAGGAGGAGGATGGTGATGATGACGATGATGGTGACGAAGATGTGATGATTATGTTTATGGTGGTGATGGTGATGATGATGATGGTGACGAAGATGTGATGATTATGTTTATGGTGGTGATGGTGATGATGATGATGAGAAGGAGGAGGGGGAGGATGGTGATGACGTTGATGTGATGATTATGTTTATGGTGGTGATGGTGATGGTGATGATGATGATGTCGATGATGATTATATTTATGGTGGTGATGTAAGGGATGATGTTACTGAGGATAATGAAGATGATACAAATGGCGATATAACTGAAATGTATGATGGTGATGATAACGAAATTATGGACGAACTATTGCATCCACACATCATGAATCTGACGTTTCCCGGACTTCTTAACAAAAGATATATATTACAAACAAAAAAAATATTAGAATACTATCATATGTGATTCATTGTTTTTTTTTTTTTCAAACGTTTTTGTTGTCATCTAATTCCATATCTTAATTGTTTTCTCTTATTACTGTTTTCGAATATGATTTTTTTCGATTTATTTACATATTATATCTATTTAAATCGCATTCTATTTCTACCTCGCTTAACCTTTATTTCTCTAATGCTTATACGTATTAAAAATGTATTAGCTAATAAATTTTTGAATAATGTATTATTACTCACTTCCCACAGTATATCAACACTGAACTTTAAGTATCGTATTTAATATAAACATTAAAAAAAAAACAGTTTCACTTTTCAATAAAGAAGAAAAACGTACAGTACGTGATAACTGGCCGTCCGTGATCGCATCCTCACTCTGGCGTATATGGAAGACCTATGTAATAATACCTATATACGGGTTGCGTATCGCGTAAATAATGTTTTGTTTGTTTGTTTGCCGTTTTACTGTTTCTTTGTTGGGAGGTCTGTTTTTCTTTTTTTCTTTTTTCTTTTTTTACTTTTCTTGTAGTTTTTGGTTTTTTTTCTTGTCTTCTTTTCTTTTCTTCTCTTTACTTCTTTTGTCTTCTCTTCTTCTCTTCTTTCTCATTTTCCTTCATTTCGTGTTTCTTCTTTATTCATTTTCCTTCTTATCTTGTTTCTTCTTTTCTCATTTTCCTTCTTTTCTTGTTTCTTCTCTATTCATCTTTTCCCTTCTCCCTTTCTCTCTTATTAAACCCCCTCTCTCTATTTATCAATCTATCTATCTATCTATCTTTCTATCCATCAACTGGGCTATTTGCCTCAATCTTTTTGTATATCTATCTACCTGTCTCTCCATCCATCTATTCATCTACCTATCTACCCATAATCTACCTATCTACCCATTTACCTCTCTCCTCATCTATCTACCTATCTATCAGAACATTTATTTTTTCTTCTTTCTTTATTTATTTATTTTTCTTATTCTTTACATCATACATCAGAACCTCCCTCCTCCTGTTCCTCCTCCTCCTCCTCCTCTTCCTCCTTCCTCCTCCCCAACCTCCTCCTCCTCCTCCTCCTCCTCCTCCTCTTCCTCCTTCTCCTCCTCCTCCTCCTCTTCCTCCTCCTCCTCCTCCTCCCTCCTCCCCAACCTCCTCCTCCTCCTCCTCCTCTTCCTCCTCCTCCTCCTCCTCCTCCTCCTCCTCCTCTTCCTCCTCCTCCTCCTCCTCCCTCCTCCCCAACCTCCTCCTCCTCCTCCTCCTCTTCCTCCTCCTCCTCCTCCTCCTCCTCCTCCTCCTCTTCCTCCTCCTCCTCCTCCTCCTTATCCGATAATACTCGCCACTAAAGGCGGGGAAAGTCCTTAGTAATTTTATTTTTTCCAACCATGCAATCGTTGAAGATCAAGATGGAGAAACTCGACAGGCTTGAGAAGAAGATGGGGAGGGACGGAGGAGGGGATGGAGATGCGGAAGAAGAAGGAGGGATAGGAAGAGAGAATGGAGGAGGAGGAGGAGAAGGAGGAGAGAATGGAGGAGGAGGAGGGGGAGGGGAGAATGGAGGAGAAGGAGGAGGAGGAGGAGAGAATGGAGGAAGAGCAGGAGAAAATGGAGGAGGAGGAGGAGAATGGAACGGAAGAAAGGATGGAGATGCAAAAGAGGAAGAAGAAGGAAGAGGAGGAGAAGATGGAGATGCAAAAGAAGGAGGAGAAAGAGAGAATAGAATAAGAGGAGGAGGAGGAGAATGGAACGGAAAAGGATGGAGATGCAAAAGAAGAAGAAGGAGGAGAAGAGAATGGATGAAGACGAGGAGAAAGTGATGGAGATGCAGAAGATGAAGAAAGGGATGAAAACGCAGAAAGAAGAGAAGAGAAGAGAACGGTGAAGGAGACAAAGATGCTGAGGAAGATAGAGTAGGAGAAGATAGAGAACGAGAGAGAGAGAGGAAAAAAGACGAACAAAATGGATGAAAATGCGGAAGAAGAATAAGGAAGAAAAGAAAGAACTAGGAAAGGGAGAAGAGGACAAAGAAAATTTTTAAAAAGAGAGAAATGCGGAGAATGAGAAGGAGAGAGAGAGAGAGAGAGAGAAGGAAATCATATTACAAACATTAGAAAGCTATTTTAAGATCATGCTCAACAGTAACACAGGATAATAAGAACAAGCTTGTTCACCTGTTCACCTGTTCACCTGTTGTTCTTTTCTTGCAATTTCACTTTCCACTTTCTCTCTTCGTCTTTCCCTTTTTGGATATCTATTTTCGTACTCTGTTTCTTCATTATTTTCGCTTTCTTCTGTTTGGCAATATTGTTTGCTTGTATGCTTGCTCTCGCGCTCTCTTCTATAATGGTTAAGATATTGGTGTGTTCGGGTGTGTGTTTGTGTACTTGAACTTACGTGTGTTTTTTTGTGTGCTTGTTTTTGCGTGTACATGTCTGTGTGCTTGTTTTGGCGTGTGCTTGTTTGTTCTTGTTTTAGCGTGTCCATATTTGTTCTTGTTTTGGGGTATGCTTGTTTGTTCTTGTTTTGGCGTGTGCTTGTTTGTGTCTGTGTATGTGTTCACGTGTTCTTGTTTGAGTTTGTGCTTGTGTTCTTGCTTTCGC
>NC_061831.1:5959984-5969984 GCF_019202785.1 Penaeus chinensis
TTTACTAAGCATTTTTTTCATGATGAAAGTAATCATGTTATATATATTATAACATGTGGCCATGTGTGTGTTTATGTTTGTGTATATGTTTTTGTGTGTGTGTGTGTGTGTGTGTGTGTGTGTGTGTGTGTCTGTGTCTGTGAATATATGTATGTATAAGTGTGCAAGTTTATGTATGTATTACGAAGAAATTCACATCATGCTACACATCTTCCCCTCGAATACAGTATCAAAAACACGGCATACCATACCTCGCCCCGTAACACACAACAGCCACACGAACCCAAGCCGTTACTGTCCCATACTTGATCGTAATTAATACCTCTTAAGATAACGGATTCCACCAGTTTCCGGTACGCGTGCCATATATAACGAACTCTTACCTTAACCTTCCACGACGAACATACCCAAATACCTTTCCTCTTATTTGACTTTTGGACTGATTAGCTCCATTGCATGATTCAGCGTGTGTGTGTGTGTGTGTGTGTGTGCGTGAAGGAGATTCAGTACATACTAATTTCTTGCAAATGAACGAAGAAAACGGGTAATTAAGAATGACCCACTAATACTTAACAAAAGGGTGTGTCACCTCAATTGAAATGGCACTATAAATACGTAAGTGTCAGAGGAAGTTAGTGTCATTTTCACACCTTCGTTCTTGCTAGACGTGTCTGAGAAGATTTATCTCCTGTGTCAAGATGGCTGCTAAAGGTAAAATATTAGTGTGGTTATTTTTTGGTGCATTTCGTGTATATTTTTTACTTTTTTTTTTTTTTCTTTCGTTTTTAATGTTTGTGTTATTGTTTTTTTTTCGATTCGCTTTTTAGTTCCATCATTGGTATCCTTTTGTGATTTTCTGTTTCGTCTTTATATTTTTTTTGTTTTTGTTGTTTTACACGTTTTGAATGTGGCATTTTGAATTTTTACCATTTACTCGGTGTGCCATTTTATTTCATTTTTGTTTTAAAAAATTAAATCTACTTCAAAAATATAAATAGTAAATAGTGGTCACAGTTTCATCGTTTTCCTTCTGAGTCAAAAATGTCAACATATGCTTCCCGTGATTTCGTTAACGTGGATTTTATTCATTATTCGCGATATATTATCTAGAAAAAAATATAAAGAATAATGATAATCGAGAATATTTTCCACTACTAGCGAAAACGTGAAAAAATGAATTTCTAAGCTTTACACAAAACATAAATGTATGTCGGTATGAGTCGCAAATATAATTTTGTGACAATCGATTTTTCTCAGCAAATAATGTAAAAAAAAGAAAAAAAAGAAATGCATTCGTAAAAAAAATGATTTTAGCGGACAGACGGACGTACAGAAAAAATCTGATTGATTACTTAAGTAACGTTTTGGTGAAGTGACTAGTGAAGATTTACATTCGATGACAATAACTATTTTTTAAATCAATTTTTATTCCTTTATTTACGTGTTTTTTTTAAACCATTTATTTTTGTTCTGTTTGTATATGTTTATCTTTATTGTCTTGAACTTTTTTTTTTCAATTCGTATTTTCAATCTCGTCGTCTCCGTCGCTCTGTATCTTCGTACCTCCTTTCTATCTACCAGCTTTTTTTTATTATTTTTTTTTACAAACATGAAATCACTGGAAATAAGAACGATAGTATCGTTACCCCTATCCACCCCCCCCCCCCACAAAAAATAAAGAATAATGATAATAATAACAATCATTATTATTACGATGACAATGAGGATAATAATAATGATAATTATAACAACAACAATAATAATGATTATTATTATTATAATAATAATAATAATGACAATAACAACAACAACAATAATAACAACGTTAAATAAATAAACAAATAAGCAACTCTCCCTCTTCTCTCCCCCCCCCCCCCCTCCAGTTACCATCGCCCTCCTCCTGCTCCTCAACATCTGCGTGGGCATCCAAGCCTCTCTCGAAGCCGGAGACGAAGAAGCGTACGTCGAGAACGGCCTTCGATTCGACGACGACGTAGGGGAAGAAGGAGCCAAGCGCGAGGGGCGTCTCTTCTTCACCGCCGGCTTGGACAACAACACCCAAGTCAACATCAATATCCAGGCGGTGTTGGTGACCATCGCTTACCTCGTGGGCATCGGGTTACTCATTGCTCTTATCGTCGTGGTGGCCACTGGGGGCGGCTCGGCGTCCTGGGGAAGCTGGTTCGACAAGGTTATGAAGAGCCAGTGAGTATGACGGGATTTGTGAGAAGGGATGTTTTGTTGTTGTTTCGTGTGTGTGTGTATGTGTGTGTGTGTGCGTGTGTGTGTGTGTGTGTGTGTGTGTGTGTTTGTGTGTGTGTGTGTGTGTGTGTGTTTTACTGTTTATTTATTTATTTTATTTATTCTTTTTTTTTACTTGTTTTTACCTTTTTTTTACTTTTTATTTTTTATTTTTTTTCATGTTTTCGTTTCTTTTCTTTTAGAAATGTGAGTTGAGAGATAGTGTGGTAGTATTCTGTGTTGTGGGTTATTTGCGTGTGAGTGTGTTTTTTTTTTTTTTTTTTTTTTTTTTTTTTGTGTGTGTGTGTGAAAGGAATGTGTCTTGGAAGCACCATGTATGCGTGAGAATGATGATTGCAGATCAGTAAAGGGGAAGAGAAGAATAGATATATCCAAGTAGACAGATTAAGGAAGAATTCTGAAAATGCAACTATAAGAATGGTACAAATGATGTAAAGGTAAGGTAAAACATTATCAAAACTACCTTTGTTGCATATGAAAAATATTAATTATATTATATTGTTGTTTTGATACATGATAAACTAAGTGATGTAGCAATATCTGGTCTCTACTCACACTACAAGTAACTGAATTAAGCGAAGAAAAGTCTATAACCAATTTATCAAAACATAGTGTAAATTCCAAAAATGATTAATTGAAAGAACCCTAAAGTAAATAATATAAATAAGCATCCTTTGATACCAAAGAAAAAGTTAAGGTTACTGATGAAAATCCCAAACCCAGCAATAATATAACGCAGCATCCTTTAATACCAAGAGGACAAGCAAAGTTTTAAAAATCTTAGTTATCGATGAAGTACCACACCTAAGCTCTCTATCTTCCACAACCACAGGGGTTATGTGTACCAGCCTACCTACAACCAGGACTATTACTATCCTGACAGTAGCTACGCAGCATACCGGGCTTTCGAGGAGGTACCACAAAAGTATGGTATCTATGAGGAGGAAGATCAGTCGCAAGAGTGAAAAAAGGCAGGTTCTTTTGGGAACTGATTTTGTAATAAAAGAATTGAAAAGAAAAAGAATTTACACTTAATCTGCATTTTTGAATTCGTCAGTGGAGGAACATAGGTCATGATATTGTGTTTTAGGACTGTCTATTTTGGAAAATTATATTCAGAGTAGATTTAATCTTGGTGTTCAACGTTCAGTAATGACAGATCTTGAATCATAATATCCTATTTAAAGACTATGGAAAAATCTTTCAGGATTTTTTTTTATTTTTTAGAAACGCTTTATATACAACATATAACCCATGTAACAATTTATTAGTATCAGAACATAGATCGCACCACTTCTAACTTATTTTTCTTTTATGAGATACTATCCCCATTATATCTAGTAACCACAAACAGTAGTGAAAAAAAAAAATGAATAAATCATGATAAACTTTCCTTAGCGATTTTATACAAAATTGTAGAGAAAGTTCCCTATATATATATATATATATATATATATATATATATATATATTTTTTTTTTTTTTTTTTTTTTTTTTTTTTTTTTTTTTTTTTTTTTTTGTTCTCGTTAGCAAATAAAGGGAACATTTTTTTGGGTCATTTTCCGATTTTTTCAAATCCTGCTTTACACATTTGGTAGTGAAGTAACATAGCCTTTCTTGCATGTGTCAATCTTGATTCATACTTGGTAAATAATAAGTAATAAAGTTAACTTAGATGCTGTATATGTAACTACATCTGCCAGTTACAAAATCTGTTTATTTTGTTTTTGTTTTTTGTTGTTCTTGTTGTTGTAATGGTGTAGAAGTGTTGCTTTAATTTATTATGTATATATCTGTAAATAAATTAACCTCAAATGGATCAATAAGCATCTCAATATCCTGCATATTATTGTTTTTGTTTTTATCGAAACAAAAATATCTCTCTCTGTCTATTCTTGTATTGAGAGCAGATATCTTTTTGTTTGTTTGTTAATAATAGTAATGGTAATCTCTCTCTCTCTCTCTCTCTCTCTCTCTCTCTCTCTCTCTCTCTCTCTCTCTCTCTCTCTCTCTCTCTCTCTGTCTCTCTCTCTGTCTCTCTCTCTCTTTCTCCCCCCCCCCTCTCTCTCTCTCTCTCTCTCTCTCTCTCTCTCTCTCTCTCTCTCTCTCTCTCTCTCTCTCTCTCTCTCTCTCTCTCTCTCTCTCTCTCTCTCTCTCTCTCTCTCTCTCTCTCTCTCTCTCTCTCTCTCTCTCTCTCTCTCTCTCTCTCTCTCTCTCTCTCTCTCTCTCTCTCTCTCTCTCTCTCTCTCTCTCTCTCTCTCTCTCTCTCTCTCTCTCTCTCTCTCTCTCTCTCTTTCTCCCCCCCCCCCTCTCTCTCTCTCTCTCTCTCTCTCTCTCTCTCTCTCTCTCTCTCTCTCTCTCTCTCTCTCTCTCTCTCTCTCTCTCTCTCCTCCCCCCTCTCTCTCTCTCTCTTTATCTATCTATCTATCTATCTATTTATCTATCTATCGTCCCTCCATGTGTTTATATATTTGCCTTTCTGTCTATCTATCTACCTATCTAATCTGTCTAGCCATCTTCTTATCTATCTACCTTTCTGTCTATCATCGTTCCTGCCTTCCTTCTTTTCTTTAATCTCTATTTTTCAAAATATTTTATCTTGTCATCTATCTACCATCCTTCCTGTCTTCTATCCTTCATTTAATCTTTATTTTTCATTCTGTTTCCCCTTCTCATCTATTGATCTATCATCCTTCCTACCTTTCATCCTTTCTTTAATCTTTATCTTTTCACTTTATTTTGCCTTCTCATCTCAAACCGCCTTCCATCCAGGGATTGAGAAACGAATGAAAATCACACCCTGGAAACACATTGCATTTTTGAGTGTGTGTGTGTGTGTTTTTTTTTGTTTTTTTTATTCTTTTGATATTCATGTATTCCTAGCTACTGCTTGGGCGTGTACAGCTGAGACGACGCAAGAATTTAATGAAAGGAGAGAGAGAGGAAGGGAGGGAGGGAGGGAGGGAGGGGAAGGAGTTAGAGGAAGGAAGGAGGGAGACAGAGAGGGGGGCGAGGAAGGAGGGAGGGAGGAAGGGAGGGAGGGAGGGAGGGAGGGAGGAAGGGAGGGAGGGAGGAAGGGAGGGAGGGAAGGAGAGAGAGAGAGAGAGAGAGAGAGAGAGAGAGAGAGAGAGAGAGAGAGAGAGAGAGAGAGAGAGAGAGAGAGAGAGAGAAAGAGAGAGAACGAGGGAGGGAGAAGGAAATACAGAGAGAGAGAAATAAAGAGAGAGAGTGAGAGAGGGGAGCGAGCGAGGGAGAGAGAGAAAAAAGAATGAGAAAGAATGAAAGAGGGAGTATACACGGACAAAGAAAACTACGCAAGAATTTTATTGTTTTTTTCCAATCCATACAAGTTTTCAAGAAAAAAATATTAAGAGCATTTGACCATTCAAAAAAGAAAAAAAAAGATTAAGATAACAAAAGAAAACAGAAAACAAATATGTATTGCCGGAAACGGAGACAAGAAAATGAAATGTCTGAAATATTAACTTAGATGGTAACAGCTTAATAATTCAAACTATTGCAATCCAGAAAATAAAGTGAAATTAACTTATGAACTTCTTACTATTAGGACATGACATGAAATTAATCTAATTACAATCTAATTATAATCTACATAAAGATAACTGTCAGGGCACAAACTGGGACCCTAAAAGTAATATATATAACTCCTTCTAACTCATATAAATCAATTTATCTCCTTCACAAATTATTCCTTGGTGTATATTCATTTATAAATAGAAGTCGCGGACATTAAAACAATTTATCTTAGGTTGTGAATGTAATGAAACACAAAATTATGAATATTCAAAATACAATTTTCTTTTTTTTTCGTTGAGTGAGTATTAATGACAGTTGCTATGGAAACACAGTAATATGAAAACCTATTAAAAATCCGCATGAGATAATACAACAGATACAGC
Organism: Penaeus chinensis; assembly: GCF_019202785.1. NCBI lineage: Eukaryota > Metazoa > Arthropoda > Malacostraca > Decapoda > Penaeidae > Penaeus > Penaeus chinensis. The sequence goes on from NC_061831.1 coordinate 5,966,166, forward strand.
AGTTAGGTCCACACGATTTGTACAAAGAGATTTGTTAATGGTATTCATGAGGTACAAAATTCAGGATGATGTATGAGCGAGCTTTGTCAAATTTTTAAAGTTTTTTTTTTTTTTTTCCTCGATAAGAGTCGGTTAATTTCCACCTTAGCCAAGTCAGGACGCGCCGTAGGGAGGAAGAGAGGGAGAGGGAGGGGGGGAGGAGGGGAGGGAAAAGGTGGGGGCGGAAGGTAAAAGCGACGCCCTCCTTCCCTCCCTCCCTCCTCATCCCCCTCCCCCCCTCCCGAGCTGTGAGAGTAACAAAACACAAACATGGAATTCCGTTACCTCAGGACTTTTATTGGTTCTCCCCCTCCCCTCCCCCTCCCCCTCCCCCTCCCTCTCTCCTCCTCCCTCCCTCCCTCCCTTTGAAATACGCCTCTCGAAATGTAGGTCACGAAGGAAGTCGACTCCCCCCTCCCCCCTCCCCCCTCCCCTCTCCCCTGCGGAATGTCCTTTTCGCCTGCAGCTCTCTGTGCTTGGGCTGTTTCTCCCTCCTTACTCTCCCCCCCCCTCCTCATTCCCCTCCCCTCCCTCCCTTCCCTCTCCTTCCTCCCCCTTACTCTTCCCTCCCTTGCTTTGGCTGTTTCTCCCTCCTCACCCCTCCTACCACTCTCCCCCCCTCTCCTCCTCGCCTTCCCTCTCCTCTCTCCCTCCCCCCTCCCCATTCCTACTATCCACCATCATTCACTCTTCTCACCTTCTCCCAACCCCCCCAACCCCCCTCTCCTTCCTCCCCATCTCCCAACCCCCCAACCCCCATATCCTTCCTCCCCATCCCCACGCCCCCCCCCCCCCTTTCTTAAGAGTTTCACCAAGCGCTACACTTGCGTCCGCACGACATTGGCTTTCCCTGACATGGAAAGAGAGAGAGAGAAAAAAAAAAAAAAAAATATATATATATATATATATATATATTAGGGACAGTTGAATGACTACGTATATAGAGCGGTGATTATGAAATTTTTAGATGAAATATAGTCGATTTTTTTTCCTAAATAAGTGTGTAATTCATATAAGATATATAAACTGTTTTTTTTCTTCTTCTTCTTTTTCTTTTTTCTTTAACTGTCGTTTATGTTTATGCCTATTTTTTTTTCTTTTCCCTTTTTTGTTTGGAATGTTTCTTTTATTTTCTCACACTTCCAAAAACGAGACGAAAATCAAGGTTTAAAATCAGAAAGACAGGAAAAGAAATCGTAAAGTCCTAAGTCCACCATTTTCTTTTCTCATTTCTGTTTCAGTTCTGTTCCTTATCTTTTTTTATCTCCACTGCCTACATTCCTTCCATAAAGATACACCACCTATTTCCCCCAATAAAGATACCAAAATCCCGGTATCTGGTAACACTGTTACCGTACCTAACAGCCTCTGATGTTACCAAGTGATTAGCTCGAGTACCCACCGCCCCCTACCCACCCCTACCCATCCTTGCCCACCCCTACCCACCCCTACCTACCCCTACTCCCCCCCTACCCACCCTATCCCTTATCTTGTGACTTAGCACTTATGGTAATTGTCATAAGGCTGATTTTCCTTAAAGTTTTCGAGTCCCTCTAGATCATTTTTTTAATATTAAAGGTGAAGAAAAAACAAATTTCGGGATAAACTTTTTTAGATATGTTTGTTTGTTTATTTGTTGTTGCGCTATAGGTCATTTAGCAACGCGTTTCTATTCTTCATTTCCCTTACCTCTTTTGCTTTCAGTTTCCCTGTCTTTCAGTTTCGCTTTGATAGCTCTGTACTTCTCTCCCTACCTCCCTCCCCCCCCTCTCTCTCTCTCTCTCTCTCTCTTTCTCTCTCTCTCTCTCTCTCTCTCTCTCTCTCTCTCTCTCTCTCTCTCTCTCTCTCTCTCTCTCTCTCTCATTCTCTTATTCTCTCTCATTCTCTCTTTTATTCTCTCTATCTCATTCTCTCTCTCATTCTCTCTATCTCATTCTCTCTATCTCATTCTCTCTATCTCATTCTCTCTATCTCATTCTCTCTATCTCATTCTCTCACTCTCATTCCTTCTCTCTCATTCTCTCTCTCTTTCTCTTTCTCTTTCTTTTTCTCTTCTCTCTTTCTCTTTCTTTCCCCTTCTCTCTTCTCTTCTTTCTATCTCTTCTCTCTTTCTCTTCCTTTTAAATTCATTTCTTTTCTCTTCCTTTTCTTTCTCTTTTCTTCTTCTTTTTTTTTTTTCTTTTCTCTTTCTCTTCTTTTCTCATCTTTTTTAATTTTCTCCACTCTTTTCTTATTCTTCCCCTCTCTTCCCCTTTTCCCTCTCTTTTCTCTTTTCCCTTTTTTATCTTTCCCCATCCTTTTTATTTCATTCTCTCTACCCTTTTTCTTCTATCTCTTCTCTTTTATTCTCTTTTCTTTTTTTCTCTTTTCTCTTTTTTTCTCTTATTCTTCTTTCCTCTTTTTATCTTTTCTCTCTTCCCCATTCCTCTTCTCTTTTTCCACTCTTTTCACCATTCTCTCTATTTTTCTCTCTTCTTTTCTCTCTACTTTCTCCCCTTCTTTTCCCCACCCATTCCCCTTTTCTCTTCTTCTATCTCTTCCTTCTTCTCTTTCTCTCATTCTTCTTTCTTTTTCTCTTTTATCTCTTCTCTTTTTCTTCTCTCTTCTCTTTTTCTCTCTTCTCTCTCTTTTCCTTTCTCTTCTCTTTTCTTTTTTTCCCACCCCTTTCTTCTATCTCCCTTCTTCTCTTCCTTTCCTTCTCTTTCTATTTCTCTTCTCATTCTCTCTTTCTCTTTCTCTTCTCTTCTCTCTATTTTCTTCTCTCTTTCTCTTTTCTTTTATTCTTTCCTCTTTATTTCTCTTCCCCTTCTCTCTTCTCTTCTCTCTTCTCTTTTCTTCTCTTCTCTTATCTCTTCTTCTATCTCTTCTCTCTTCTCTTTCTCTTCTCTTCCTTTATCTTTCTTTTTTCTCATTTTTCTTATCTTTCTTTTAAAAATTCTCTTTTTCTATTTCCTTCTCTTCTTCTCTTCTCTTCTTTTCTCTTCTCTTTTCATTTCTTATTCATTTCTCTCTCTTTTCTTTCTCTTCTCTTTTATTTCTTTCTTTTCTCTCTTCCCTTCTTTTATCTCATTTCTTTTCCCATTCTCTCTTTCTTTTTCTTATCTCTTCTCTCTTTTTTTTTTCTTCTTTCTCTCTTCTTCTCTTTCTCTCTTCTCTTCTTTTTTTTCTTTCATTTTCTCTCTCTCTCTTCTCTTATTCTCCCCTTTCTCCTTTCTTCTCCTTTCTCCTTTCCCCAATTCTCTCTTTTCTCTTTCTCTCTTTTTCTTTTCTCTTCTCCTCTTTTTCTTTCTCTCTTCTCTTTCCTTCTCTCTCTCTTTTCTTTCTCCTTTTCTTCTCTTCTCTTTTTCTCCCTTTTTTCTTCTCTTCTTTTCCTCTTCCTTTCTCTCTCTTCTTTTTCCCTGTTTCTCTTTTTTTTCTTTTTTTTCTCTCTTCTTTTTTCTCTTTTCTCTTCTTTCTTTTTCTCTTTTTCTCTTTTCTCTCTCTTTTTCTCTCTTCTCTCTTTTTTTTTTTCTCTCTCTCTTTTTTCTTTCTTCTCTTCAAGTTACTAGAGATGTCAATATTGAAGTAGTGATCCCATAGTATTATACTGCTTTGTGATCCTTGACTCATCAAGGGAGGTTTTAGTGACCAGTTTCCTGTCTCATACTCAATGTAAAGCTGCTTTATAGGACAGTAAACAGATACTAAGGAAGAGAGAAGAAACTTAATACAGAAGAAGAAAATTAAGAATTGGGGGGAGCATGCATCATTTTAGGAAGAATTGGGATATACCAGCGGAAT
>NC_061831.1:5977484-5979984 GCF_019202785.1 Penaeus chinensis
AAAATGATAATAATAATAATAATAATAATAATGATAAAAATGATAATAATAATGATAATAAAAATCATGGTGATAATGATAAAATCAATAATAATAATAATAATAATAAAAATAATAATAATAATAATGATAATAATAATGATAATAAAAATCATGGTGATAATGATAAAATCAATAATAATAATAATAATGATAATAAAAATCATGGTGATAATGATAAAATCAATAATAATAATAATGATAATAAAAATCATGGTGATAATGATAAAATCAATAATAATAATAATGATAATAAAAATCATGGTGATAATGATAAAATCAATAATAATAATAATGATAATAAAAATCATGGTGATAATGATAAAATCAATGATAATAATAATGATAATAAAAATCATGGTGATAATGATAAAATCAATAATAATAACAATAGTAATACTAATAATGATGATTATAATTATAGTAATGATAATAATAATGATAAAAATGATAATAATAATGATAAAAATGATAATAATAATGATAATAAAAATCATGGTGATAATGATAAAATCAATAATAATAATAATAATGATAATAATGATGATAATGATAGTAATAATAACAATAATATTAATTATAATAATAATAGGAATGATAGTAAAAATAATGATAATAATAATAATAGGAATAATAATAATAATAATAATAATAATGATAATAATAATAATAATAATAATAATAATAATAATAATAATAATAATAATAATAATAATAGTAATAATAATAATAACAGGAATAATAATGATAATAATAATAAAAACAGCAATAATGATTATATTGGTACCGCTACTAATAGCAATGATAATCATCTTTATAATCCTTATCATTATCATCCTCTTCATTATTATTAATATTATCATTATTATCATGTCATTATTATTATTATTATTATTATTATTATTATTATTAATTTTTTGTATTATCATTATTATTATTATTATTATTTTCATTATTATTATATCATTATCGCTATTATCACCATTACTGTGATTATTGCTATCATCATTTTCATTATCATTATTCATATTATCATCATTATTACTATTATTATCATTATTATTATTATTACTATAACCATTATCATTAACGTTATTATGCATATTATTTTTGTAATCATCATTATCATTATCATTATTATTATTAATTTTATTATCATTAGCATTTCATTGTCATTATCATCATTATTACCATTACCATTATTATCATCATTGTTATCATTATCATTATCACTTTTGTTATTATTATCATTAGCATCATCACTATTATTGTGATTATTATTGTTATTGGTAGTATTATTAGTATTACCATTATTATCATCATAATCATTATTATTATTATCATTACCATTGTTATTATTACTAGTAGTAGTAGTTGCATATTCATCATTATCATCATCATTGCTATCATTATCATGAATGCTATAATCATTATTATGATTATTGTTATACTATCATTATCATCGTTATACTATCATTATCATCGTTATACTATCATTATCATCGTTATACTATCATTATCATTATTACTCCTATTATCAACATAACTACTGTTATCATCATAACTACTATTAACATCAAAATTATCATAAATAGTATTATCATTTTTTTATCATGATAATTATAATCATTATTTTCCTATTACTATCTTCATCATCATGGACGCTGACTTCGTATTTATACAGCTTGATATATAGACAGATTGATATAGAAAGACGGATATGATTTGCAATATGTATAAATTGGTAAATTTAAACTGCAGTAGACTACATGTCAGTTAAACATTTCCCACTATTTTTAATTTCTTAATCAGATACATAAGACACATACGTAAGATTCTAATACCACCATTTGGAAACATTTGCCATTCGTAAATAAAATATCATTTGATTGTTTTCTTCGTAAATAAAGATGTATGTATTTTCATCTTATAACATTGTCAGATCGACTTCATGCTATATAACTCAACACTAAATACTACATAACCTGACTTCACAGAAAAGTATGAGACATCGCGAAAATATGTAAGCAGGTCAGATCATTTAGAAATATTTCGCGCATTTCCTTTATGTGTGATATGCGTTCGTCCCTTACCTAAATATTTTCACGCGAAAAATGGTGAAACCTGGAAATGGGGAAATTTTCAGATTTCCAGATAATTTCGTTTGAAATGTTAGGCTTAGATGTAAAATGGAAATACCTGTTAGATGACTGGTGATGGAATGTTTATTTCATTCTTGTTGGCTTGATAAATGAATGCATTTATGATTTTAAACAAATTTTCCTAACTGTTTCCTTGACTACAGATTTAGCTACACAAATATATCATAGAACTCTCCGATTTGTACGTTAAATAGTTCTTTAAAAAATCCCATGATATTTTCCATGATAAAATGAATGAGATACCGTGACACGAAAGAAAACGACAAACACAATCCTGCATTTATTTGTATTCAGAGAAA
>NC_061831.1:5987484-5994984 GCF_019202785.1 Penaeus chinensis
TTCTTAGCGGATCTCTTTCTGTCATTCTATCTTTTTCCACGTTTTTTTTTGTTTTTTTTTGTCTTTTTCTATCCGTTTTCTCAGTTTTCTTTCTTCATTTTTGTCAGTTACCCTTCTCGTCCCATCTTGGAAGTTTCCCTTTTTCCCCCTTTGTTTCTTAGCTCCCTTTCTCTTCTTATTGCTAGTTCTTTCTTCTCTCCTTTCTACTACCTCCCCCCTTTTCGCCAATCTCTTCCTTCCTTCCCTCCCTCCCTTTGCCAAGACCTCCTTTGCCAATTTTCTAATCTGCCAACCTTTCACCCTATCTCTCCCTATTCCCTTCCCCCCCTTACGTCCAACTACCTATCCTTCCCCTAGCCTTCAGCCACATCTCATCGTAGTCCTTCCCTTATCTCATCCCTATCTTACCCTTTTTCCACTTCCATTCCCCCTTTTCTTCTCCACTCCCCCTTCCTCTCCCCTCTTCCTCTTTCACCTCGTGTCCCCTTCCCCATTTCCTCAACCTCGTGTCCCTTTTCCCTTTTCCGCCTCCACCTCGTGTCCCCCCCCCCCCCTATTCATTCATCCTTTCTCCCTTTCCTCCACCTTGTTCTCTTTCATCCTCCACCTCGTCCCCTCTTTTCCCCTTTCCCTCCCTTTACCTCTCTCCTCATCCCCTTCTCCACTCCTCTTTCCCCCTCCACATCACCCCCGCCCCAACATCCCCTCCTACATTCCTCCTCTATCTTCTCCACCTCGTCTCCACCTTTCCCCCTCTATCCCCCCCTTCCCCTCCTTAACTCGCCCCCTCCCGGCACGGCACCTCCCGGAGTATCTCAAGAAGTGCTCGTCAACGGTTCACACCTTCAGTATCACCCGAAGCGTCTGCGCGAGACATCCCCTGCGCCAAGATGGTCATCACGAAGACCTCTGCTGCAGGTAAGGGAACCCGAGTCTTTGTTCTTGTTGTTTTTTATTTTGTTTTTCTTTTCCCTTTTCTTTCTTTTCTTTTCTTGTGGAGAGTGGGTCTTTCTTCGGCAGGAGGAAGTACGAATAGTGAGTTTAAGAATGGATGGGGGGAATGGATTGAAAGAGGGTAGAAAACTGAAATGTTTGGAAGAGAAACTGTTGAAAAATAGTAACGTAGTAAAATCTTTATTATGCAGTGTCGACGTGTGTATAGTGTACATTGATGATTATATTTGATCATTTAATGGTTTTCGGCTTTGTCAATTATACGGCATATTACATATATATCATGTGACTGGTAAAATAGATACAAAAATGAGACTACCGGTATAGACAGATAAAAGATATATTACAACACAGACATTGCACAGATAATAGCACATATAACACCTAACAAATCCTGATATAACTATACAGACAGCAAGTTTATTAATCCTCACCTCAACGACTACACAATGCACAAAACCCTCAAAATTAAGGAACCAAATACGGAAAGAAGCATACAGTTAGTTAATGGACGTGTGGGAATAACCGGATATTGGGTAACCACTAGGCATCCGCGAGACCACTAGACTAAAGCAACAGAGTCTCCCTACCACGTGCATAGGGGATGACTAGACAAGGTGTTACGTTAAAGAGTGTTTACAGGCGTCTTGGTCGTCTATGGTTAATGTTGTTAGATCATTCTAAACCACAATTTTGATCGTACTGGTAAACATGTTCGTACGTGTATTTATTCTTCTGTAGTCAATTCTTAATCTTATTTTTGTGCTTAGTTGGTTAGATTTTCAATGCGTGGACCAGATCCTCTATGGCCAATGCAGTTAATGATAAATCATGTTTTTTGTGCTTGACTGGTAAAATTGTTAATGTTTTCATTTGTTCTTCTGTGATTGATGTTGGTGGATAATTTTAAATCATAATTTTGTGTTTGGTAGAATTTTTATACGTCTACTTGTTCTTTTATGGTTATTGTGGTCCGTAATTGTAATAGCCTTGTTTTTTCCTTGTATCGTAGAAGTATTCAGGTTGAAAAATATCTTTCGTGTCGATTTTTTTGCTTACAGAAAAGTTCTCTTTTTGTGACGTTAATTTTGCTTCACGTTTTCATTCTGTATCTACGTAACGTGTTTAAAGAATTGGATATTTTGTGCGAATATTTTCTTTTAATGTTCTATCAACTCCCTCTCTTGCTCTGTGTTTACATAAATATTTTTTTTCCATGATTAAGTCGCCGTTGGAATCCTTCCTGTCAATACCGCTAAGTGTAAAATAAAATATTCAGAAGACTAAAACAGCCACCGAGAACTGACATCTGGTTCATGGACAAGTTGCCAATACCGTATTGTGCTGTTCATCTCATTAATAAACTTGAGCTGTGATTCTCAAAGATAGCTGTAATATATGAAGTCTAGAGGATTGTATTCCGTTGCAAGGTAAGAATGGGATGTCACTGTATAGTCACTGTAATATCCCATCCTATATTACAGCTTCATGAATCATTTTTAGAGTCGCGTTTTAAAAAGTCTTCTTCAAAACACGTTTCGGATCGTCTCGAGAGTAGTTCCGAAGCTTCATTCATACTGTGGGATTTCCTTTTTTTCTTTCTTTCTTTCTCTCTTTTTCCTTTCATTCTTTCCTTTCCTTTTCTTTCCATTCTTTCGTTCCTTTCTTTCTTTTCCTTTTTTACTCGCATTCCGTAATTTTGCTTTCCTTTCTCTCATTCTCTCTTTCTCTCCAACGATGAATTATAAAAAGCAATAGACAAATCTTAAATCTCTCTCCCACATGCTGATTCCCACACTCTTTGAGGTGACAGGTACAAAGCTCATACAGTTACATGTACTGGAGATCTTGGGGTACGTTCTATTAATGTAGGTCGCGTTTGCACCATCAAGTTGTCACACGTACAGTCCGTCCCCTGAAAAATAGTACGTGTAGCCCCATAGCCCGATAGATATGGAATGTCGATGTATGAAAAGTAGGTTTATTATGGTATAAAAAAGATCATCGGAACATCTGCTGCTTGAGTGTGTATGATTAAAAACTGAGGAATAAATTAATTGTACTTGTTATATTATGTGCTTTCACCTCTACGCTCGTGCTTTTAGAATAATTCGGCATTCAATGTTTACCAGATATTGCCTCCCTTTCTCTTTCTCTCTCTCTATCTCTCTATCTCTCTCTCTCTATCTCTCTCTCTCTCTCTCTCTCTCTCTCTCTCTCTCTTCTCTCTCTTCTCTCATATGAATATTGCTAGTACTATTTCTTATTGTTGATATTACTATCATTGTTGTCTGCTGCTAATGCCACTGCTACTGTTATCATTGTCATTATCATTATGTTTACCGTTGTCAGTAGTAGTAGTATCAGCATTATGATTATCGTCATCATCATCACTATCAGTGATATTATTATCATTATTATAATCATTATTATTACTATTATCATTATTATTATTATCATCATCATTATCATTATCAATACTGGTATTATTAGTACTAGTAGTAGTAGTATCCGTAACATTATTATTTCTATTATTATTACTATTATCATTACTAATATAATGGTAATTATCATTAATGTTATTATTATTATTATTATTATTATTATTATTATTATTATTATTATTATTATCATTATCATCATCATCATCATTATCATCATCATAATCATTATAATCATTGCCATTATTAACCCTATTATTATATTGATAATTAATATCATTATTGTTATTATTATCCCTATTGTTGTTGTTTTTGTTATTAGCATCATGATCATCATCTTCATCATTATTATTATTACTACCATTATTATCATCACCATTTTTATTATTATCATTATTAGTAGTAGTATCATTATCATTATGTTAATCAATATTACTTAAAACCTTACTATTATCGTTATCCTTATTATCATTATCATAGTAACCATTATCACTATCATCAATCATCATTATAATAATCATTATTATCATTGCTCAGTAATAATATTATCAACATAACAATGATGTCATGTTATCAGATTTTCTAATTATCATCAGTGTTAGTGTTAAAATTAATATGATTATCATAATTACTATAATAACCATTTCATCTCATCAATAATTACCTTCGTTTATTGCTAGTCTTCTTCTCATTCTTTCGTTCTTTCTTTCTCTTCTTTTACTACACTTCTTTCCCTTCGCTGCAACTTGCATCGTCACTCTTCAGTTCGAGCCAATGGGGAGTATTCCCTATACGTCATCGTGACGTCACTAAGGGCAGTTGCCATGTCGGATATTACTTTGACTATCGTGCATATGTATATAAATGTGTGCATGGGTGTATGAATGCATGCTAATATGTACGTATGTATACACGTTTAATATATGAATATGTGTGTATATAAGCGTACATGGATATATATGTGTATATATATGATGATGTTAATGATTTTGATAACAGTGATAGTGAAAGGATAAAAATATAATAAAAATGTTAGTAGTAGTAAAAAAATGATACAATAGGTGTGACGACAATAATTGTATTAATAGGATGAATACTGGTAATAACAATAAAAATCATGATGAATATAGTAGTGATAGTAACAATAATTACCATTAATATCATTATCTGTTTATCATCGTTATCATCATTATTATTAGCAGTAGTATCATTGTCATCACCATTATCTTAATTATTATCATCATTATCATATCTCTTAATATTATCATCATTATCATATATATTAATAATATTATCATTATCATTATTGGCTTTCATACTATTATTTTTATTATCATTATTACTATTATAGCAATACTAATAACTAATGATAATAATAATACCAATAACAATAATAATTATAATAATGATAATGATAATAGTCACAGCAGTGTGGTAGCGGTAATAATTATTATAACAATGAAAATAAAATTTGTTATGATAGTATTAGCAGCCAAGGTGATAATGATGATGATCATACTTATCATTATGATGATAATGACAGCATTAACAGAACTAGTAATAATGGTGATAATGATTATGATAACAATAAGAAAATATATTTTTATAATGATATTAACAACAAGGAGAGAGAGAGAGAAAAAAGAGAGAGCGAGCGAGAGTAAGAAAGAGTGAGAGAGAGAAAAAAAAGGAGATTCAGACACACAAACATACATGCATAGATAAATAAATAGACAGACAAGCACATTTGTGTGTGCATACATACAACAAAACACATTCCCGAGATCGCAGGAGGCAGGTTTCACAAGCAGTTCGGTTAGCGGTTTTCTGGCCAAAGTGGACAAGTTGAAAATGCTGGTCATCGTTGCAAATTTTGCAGTTGTGCATGATTGCAAACCTCCCTACGTTCGCTAGCAGGATTTTGCATGGCTGTTAGATATGTTACGTGCTATATGATTGGTTATAGAGACACATTTATGTCTCTATCTATATCTCTATATACATCTATGTCTCTCTATCTATATCTCTATCTACATCTATGTCTATCTACCTGTATGTACCTATCTATCGGTAACTATTCATCTGTCTCAATCTATATCTATCTATTCATCTATCGACCTATCTATCAATATGTCTATCTATTTATCTCTACATCTGTCTATTCATCTCTGTCTCTATCTGTCTATTTGTCTACCGACATAAATACCTGTAGGTGTACATCTATCTATGTCTATTTTGGTCTATCTGTTTATATTTATATCCACATTTATTTATATCCAAATATCTACTTATCTGTCTACCTACATATAGATACAGATATGTACATAGATAGATAGATAGTACTGGGAATCATTTTTTTTTGCGGTAAAAAAATATGGGATATGTGAGCGCTCTCTCTCTCTATCTATCTATCTATCTGACTTTCTCTCCCTCTCTCCCTCTCTCTCTATCTCTCTCTATCTATCTATCTATCTCTCCCTCTCTCTCTCTCTCTCCCTCTCTCTCTCTCTCTCTCTCTCTCTCTCTCTCTCTCTCTCTCTCTCTCTCTCTCTCTATCCTATCTATCTCTCTGTCTATCTGTCTTTCTCTCCCTCTCTCCCTCTCTCTCTCTCTATCTATCTATCTATCTGTCTTTCTCTCCCTATCTCCTTCTCTCTCTCTATCTATCTGTCTTTCTCTCCTCTCTCTCTCTCTCTCTCTCTATCTATCTGTCTTTCTCTCCCTATCTCCTTCTCTCTCTCTATCTATCTGTCTTTCTCTCCCTCTCTCTCTCTCTCTCTCTCTCTCTCTCTCTCTCTCTCTCTCTCTCTCTCTCTCTCTCTCTCTCTCTCTCTCCCCCTCTCTATCTCTAATGAAATTAAAATTAAATGATAATAGCAATGGCCAATAGAAACAAAAGAAGTAATAATGATAATAATGATATTGATAATTATAATAATAATAATAATGATAATAATGGTAATAAGGAAAAAAGTGATAATGAAGATTAGTAATTACGGAGATAATGTGATAAAGAACAGTTATTTAAGATGTTGAGATGATAGTAATGCAGTTCATAATGCTGTTGAACGATAACACCAATAATGATAATACACTTATAACAAGTGATAACAATAAAACAAAATAGTAAAACTGTGTAATAATAATAACAATAGTAATGTTTTGAATGACAACAATAATAAAAGTATATAACATCACATAGTCACAAAAGACGCATACGTATCACTTCTTTCCTACCGTGAAACCCAAGAAGTTTAAAGATGGCAGTCAAAATTATAATTCCCTTTAGGCACGTCTCCCGTCAGACAGAAAAAAAATGGAGATACTTTTCCACTGGCACAAATTACACGGTTATTAAGGTAATGTAAAGAACGGGAGGGTTTTTTATTATTACTTCTGGTATGGTTTGTAATAGAAGTAATCTATTATTTAATGTGTTGATGAAGCGCTGATACGAAGTTACGCTTGACGCTGCGTCTTTTTTTTTTTTTCTTTCTTTCTTTTTTTTATTATTCCTCTTTTCTTTATTTCATTCTTACTTTTCCTTTTCTCTTTCTTACATTTCTTTCTTCCTTTCTGTTTTTGTAGACTGTATGAAAGTAACTTACCCCAGTTATTACTTACGATTACTTATCTTATATTTTTTATATATTTTTTTTATTTATGAGCATATATATATGTACATACATATGTATATGTATTTATATACATATATACATACACACACACAAATATATATATACAGAAAACTGAAAGTCACTCTTGGGTAAACTTTCTCGTTCTCAAAGAAAGTAAAGAAAAGGTAATTAACTGAGATTCTTCCTTTGGCAGTTTTGCCCCATGAATAGAGTCTGGATATCTATTTCTTTTTTCATGGCTGTGCATTAGTCTATGTCGCCCTCTACACATACATACGTGTGTATGGATATACATATATACATGTGTCTAGCTTTTTATCTGTCTGTTCTATTGATCTACCCATCTATCTATTTATCCACTTGTCTTCCCGTCTATCTATCGATCTATCCACCTGCCTTCCTATCTATCTATCTATCTGTCTAACACACTGGTTCTTAACCTGGCGGGCAGTAATTTCTCTATTTAT
>NC_061831.1:6007484-6009984 GCF_019202785.1 Penaeus chinensis
TTATCCTGTGAAAACCTGGTTCCTTGACACCCTGACACCTTGACATCCTGCCCCCCTGCCACTGTGTCACGCTGTCACCCTATCACCCTGTTATTATTTTACCCTCCACCCTTCTAGCCCGCTGACCTAAGACTGACACCCTAACAGCAGTCATTGCCTTCCGGAATAACAAGGTCATGTGACTCCGTGCCTCTTTTTTTCCTTAGACAGATATCATGTTTATACTGTAACGAGGTTGAAGTCACGTTCATGTAAGATCGTAATATATGAAACATTCAAGAGGCGACGTACATACAGCTACATACAAATACATACATACATACATACATACACTCTTACACACACATACTCTTATACACACACACACACACACACACACACACACACACACACGTGTGTGTGTGTGTGTGTATATGTATGTATATATATGTATATATATATATATATATATATATATATATATATATACCACGGATAATATACCGTTAACTTCTTTACATTCTCCATGTATATAATTATATTTCTGATTTTTTCTCTCTCTCTAACCAAACAGCTTTTTACTATTATTTATTTATTTAATGCCGATAATCCGGTTTTGTTTCGCTTTTAAAGCTTCCTGATACAGTAAAGGATTTACGAGCTATTGTATAAGCTGTATTGATGATGATTTTTTTTTTTTTTTTTTTTATTCATGTAAGCTATTTTAGCGAAAGGCCAGGGATATTTTGTTGTTGTTGTTGTAGTTTATTTGTTGTTTTATGCTTTTGTAATTGTTGTTGTTATTTAATTGTGATGTTTGTTGTTGTTGCTTTTTTCTTTTTCTTTTTTGCCAAAGTCATTTTGCGAATAAACTATGAATCAAATTTCAGATATATATTTTTTTTTCTATACCTTCATACCTCATAAGCAATTATTTCCATTTAATTTATCTAATTATTATAATAACTTGTTTCGAAATTCTTATCGTTGTGTTTTGTTTTTTTTTCATTATTCACAACAAATAGCTATTACATAATCACATGACGCATGAACACAATATCCAGAATTGTATTTCCATGAAGATTAAAAACACTGCTTTTCTGTACACGCAAATACACGCAAATACAAACAAATACACACAATCACACACAAATATTCACACACGTCCACAGCACCCACAATCCCCGCAAACACATGCCCACAACGCCCACAAACACACACGCCCACACCACCCACATCGCCCTCAGTACCCACAACGCCCACAAACACACACGCCCACAAACACCCACGCCCACACCACCCACAACGCCCACAAACACCAACGCCCACAAACCCACACGCCCACATCACCCCCACCGCCCTCAGCACCCACAACGCCCACAAACACACACACCCACATCACCCACAACGCCCACATCACCCAATACGCCCACACCACCCACAGCGCCCACAAACACACACGCCCACACCACCCACAGCGCCCACAAACACACACGCCCACACCACCCACAGCGCCCACAAACACACACGCCCACACCACCCACAGAGCCCACAAACACACACGCCCACACCACCCACAGCGCCCACAAACACACACGCCCACACCACCCACATCGCCCTCAGCACCCACAACGCCCACAAACACACACCCACATCACCCACAACGCCCACATCACCCAATACGCCCACACCACCCACAGCGCCCACAAACACACACGCTCACAAACACACACGCCCACAAACACACATCGCCCACAAACACACAAACGCCCACAGCGCCTACAGACACACTCATGCGGGTCGCGTCTCCCACCCTCCTTGCGTGTCATGGGAACTCAGGGGTTAATATGCCCCCCTGGGAGAACCCTGTGTCTTCCTGCTTGCGGTGTTTGTGGGTTATTATGCCCCTTATTTCTTCTTCTTCTTCTCCTCCTTCTCCTTTCCCTTCTTCTCCTTTTCCTTCTTCTCCTTTTCCTTCTTCTCCTTTTCCTTCTTCTCCTTTTCCTTCTTCTCCTTTTCCTTCTTCTCCTTTTCCTTCTTCTCCTTCTCCTTCTTCTCCTTTTCCTTCTTCTCCTTTTCCTTCTTCTCCTTTTCCTTCTTCTCCTTCTCCTTCTTCTCCTTCTCCTTCTTCTCCTTTTCCTTCTTCTCCTTTTCCTTCTTCTCCTTTTCCTTCTTCTCCTTTTCCTTCTTCTCCTTTTCCTTCTTCTCCTTTTCCTTCTTCTCCTTTTCCTTCTTCTCCTTTTCCTTCTTCTCCTTTTCCTTCTTCTCCTTCTCCTTCTTCTCCTTTTCCTTCTTCTCCTTTTCCTTCTTCTCCTTTTCCTTCTTCTCCTTCTCCTTCTTCTCCTTCTCCTTCTTCTCCTTTTCCTTCTTCTCCTTTTCCTTCTTCTTCTTCTCCTCCTTCTCCTTCTCCTTCTTCTCCTTCTCCTTCTTCTCCTTTTCCTTCTTCTCCTTTTCCTTCTTCTCCTTTTCCTTCTTCTCCTTTTCCTTCTTTTCCTTTTCCTTCTTCTCCTTTTCCTTCTTC
>NC_061831.1:6014984-6017484 GCF_019202785.1 Penaeus chinensis
AGGCAACAGCGCCATAACAATCTCCCGAAATGTTCTTGAATAAAATATAAAAAAAATAATAATAACAACAATAACAAGCAGAGGCAACAGTAACACACGTGAATAAAAACTAAGACTGACATTAACTCTTGCCACAACATGCTTGGAAGTGAGTCGTTAGGGTTAAGAGGTCGAGTTTAAGGGAAGGGAGAGGGGTGGGGGGAAGGGTGAAAGGTTGACTTAAAAGCTAACCATCTATTTTTGTAACCTACATTCTACGCTTGTGGGATCTACCAATCGATTCCATTGTTTAGATCTTAGTGGTTAACTAATCTACTGTTCTTTTCCATATTTATTCACTAGTCTACGTTATGCTATTGACTTTGATCTATTCATCTACTATTTCATTCTCCATATGTATGCCTCCTAGTCCTCATTCTTTACGGGCAATCCACAAATTCCACATTTTTATCCACTCATCTCATTTATTCCACGTTCAGTAAATCTACCTTCCTTGCCATCTAACTTATCAACTCCACATTTCATTAATCCACATTCCTTCCTTGCCCTCATCTCCATATTCCATCCACCGACGCTACTTGCAAAATACTCATTTACTCCACAGTCTACCCATTCCCTTCCTTTGCCATCTTTTAACTCCACATTATATTCATGCTTCTCATCCACCCATCCACTATTTCATTCTCCACATTTTCCACATTCCCCACGTGTCAACTATCAATTCCACATTCTGATCCACTTTTTCGTTAGACAATCTCGGCTAATTACATCCAACCTTCCTTTTATCTAGTAACTACTAAATGCACCGTAAATAGTGAGTAATTAACCATTAATCTTATAATTGAAAGATAATTTCCCTCATATCACGTAGGCCTAATAACTGATTACCGGAAATTGACGATTTTTAGGCCTTAGGTTTTTAGTACCATTTTTCCTAATAGTCACATACGCGTATAATGAAATAATGAATAACACGAAGTAAACGCGTAATTAAGGAGGTATGTGAATGAACAAATGACAAAGTTCGTAGAATAAAAGAGTCATTAAATAACCATAAAATAAATGATGCAAAATAATATCCATAAAATCAATGTATACTCATAAAATAATTCAATAAAAAAAAAAATCAGGTCAAATGAAATCAATATTCTTTTCACCGCAGACTAACAGAGAAAAAAAAAATACTAATTTGTGATACCTGAGGGATATAATGGCCTAGTTTAGTGTCATTAGCGTGGTTAGCTGTAGAAAAAAAGGCAGTTTTAGAAGTCATATTATTGAAAAACCGTAATTTTGGAATGAAATGGAATGGTAGTTTTCGTTCTCAAAAGTAGATTTTGAATTTTCTCGTTCAAGTGTATTATTTTTTTGTTTTTTCATGTTTAAGTAGCTGTGTTATTTTCAGTCTTTTGTGAATTATAAATGAATAAATAAATAAAGATCAATGGGTAGAGGGAAAATAATCATATTTGGATAAACGAGTCCGTTAAATCATCTGGAAAAAAATATATAAAAATGAATAAGATAATTAAGAAATAAGATTTTTGCAACAATTTCTTAGCCGTAGACCTAACAGGAATGATGCCATTTGATCAAGGCAACATATCACAAGGAATTACCACAATAATAAATTAATGACAAAGTGAGTAGCATGTTAGCCCTTGTATCATCCATTCAGAACCTTGTCAACTGCCAATTAGTCACCTGAAACTGTCCCAGGTGTGTAATCAAGTCCTCTAATCTGGAGGGAGTGACGAATACACGACCCGGAGGTAAGGCACAAAAACCTCCGGCGCTTCCGCTGACCTTTGACCTCCCTGGCGTGGCCGGACCGGTCGCGGGGCCTGGTACGGCTAGGTCACGAGGGCGAATGGAGGAGCACATACCCCGGATTCCAGTTTCCTTCGCGCTGCGCACATACACATACACACACACACACAGCTCGACAACGCGACGACGGCTCGCTTGGAGGAAAAACGCATCCTTCAGAGCGACATGGGGCGGGTAGCGGAGCGGTGACCTTCGCACTCAAGGAGGTCGGTTGTCGGGGCCTATTATCGACGACGGAATAGCCCTAGCCCCCTTTCCAAACCCCACCCCCCTTCCCTTTCCTCTTCCCCCTTCCCCCTTCCTCCCCAGCGCACGTATTTTGTGTCTGGCAGGAACAATGCTCGGAGACCCGGGTATATAACAGGGGTCTTGGAGACGGCGCGGCCACTATACAGCGTGAGGGAATAGCGTGAGGGGCGTGTGTTCGTACAAAAGGGTTTACTGTGAGAGGTTTATCATACAGGGGGGGGATATAAACACGAAGAGAAGCGTAGAGATAACGTGTCTTTTATCAATATAAATGTCAAATGAAGAAACCCCAATTAACACTTGATTATTGTTAGGATAAATACAGACGAACATAGGAAATGTGAAAAGGGAGATGAACCCAAAATAGAGAGACTAATTATTAGAAAATAAAACATCTCTGGCAGTGTATAATGACTCACGG
>NC_061831.1:6024984-6029984 GCF_019202785.1 Penaeus chinensis
AGAGAGAGAGAGAGAGAGGGAGGGGGGGGGGGGGAGGGAGGGAGAGAGAGAGAGAGAGAGAGAGAGAGAGAGAGGGGGGTGGAGAGGAGAGGGAGAGAGAGGGGGGAGGGAGAGGAGAGAGAGAGAGAGAGAGAAACAGAAACAGAGAGAGCGAGAGAGAGATGAGGGGAAAAGAACCACACGTTTTCTCTTTAAAAATGGCGACGCGGGAACCAGGTTTTGCTAGAAAGAAAATAATCATAAAAACGGAGGGAAATTAAAACGAAAAGCGAATAGGAGAAAGTATACGAAAGATGCAAATGGAGAAAGTGTATTGTCTGCGGTTGTGTGCATGTGTTTTGTGTACTTAGAGAAAATGATAATGAAATACAGGCGGACTGAAAAGCTGGACCACACAGATTAAAGAGTGGAAGAGGTTGGTGAAATTATAACACACGTGGCATGGCATGACAGTGAATCATTTCTGGATATATTTTTTTTTAGAGTGCTTAATAACCGTTAATTAATTAAGCATTTCTGGATATTTTTTTAGAGTGCTAAATAACCGTTAATTAATTAAGCATTTCTGGGTATTTTTACAAACTTTATTCCTCTAAGAAAACAAAAATCATTTATCCCTATATATGAAAAATAAAAAAACATTTCTCCCTACATCATAAAAAAAACTATTTATCCCTACATAAAAAAACAAACCATTCATCCCTATATCCAAAAAATATATATACATCCCAACATAAAACTAAACCCATTCATCCCTACATAAAAAAAAAAAAAAAAATGATCAAGAAAACACGTAACTTACATTCACCTTCTCCCTTACAGCACCATCTCGGAACTGAACGCAAAAGCAGACCAGATAACCGAGGGCATCTCAGCATTGGCCCAGATCTACATTGACAATCCACCGGGGTACAGACGCAGCCAGAGACAGCAGTAGAGTGGCGGACGTTGTGATAATGGATGATGTTAAAGAGTGAGGAATGCTGGGCAAATAGTGTGTGGATGAGTGTGAATGGTGTCTTTAGAATTGTGTTATTGTGTTGTGGTTATTTTTTTTTCGATTGTGTTAGGAGATGTAGAACTGGATAGGGAGACAGAGACAAATGTAAGGAATATGGACAGACGGACAAACAGTGACTGAGAAAAGTGGACAGACAGACAGACAAAGACTCAGGAAAATAGACGGCCAGACAGACACAGACTCAGGAAAATAGACAAACAGACAGCCAAACACTCAGGAAAATAGACAAACAGACAGACAGAGACTCAGGAAAATAGACAGACAGACAAAAAAATCAGGAAAAAAGACAAACAGACAGAGACTCAAGAAAATAGACAGACAGCCAAAGACTCAGGAAAATAGACAGACAGACAGACACAGACTCAGGAAAATAGACAAACAGACAGCCAAACACTCAGGAAAATAGACAAACAGACAGACAGAGACTCAGGAAAATAGACAGACAGACAAAAAAATCAGGAAAAAAGACAAACAGACAGAGACTCAAGAAAATAGACAGACAGCCAAAGACTCAGGAAAATAGACAGACAGACAGACACAGACCCAGGAAAGTAGACAGACAGACAGAGACTCAGGAAAATAGACAGACAGACAGACTCAGGAACATAGACAGATAAGTAGACAGAGACTCAGTAAAATAGACGGACAGACAGACAGAGACTCAGGAAAATAGACACAGACAAAAACTAGGGAAAGCAGACAGACAAACAGACAGTCAGTAAACATAATGACTGACAAAGACTGAATGCAACAGACAGGCGAATTGATAACCCGATAGTCCGTAACAATAACATAAACACACAAACAAAAAAACTAGCAAACGTACAGAGAAGAAATCAGAAAATGAGAAAGACAGAATGAGGAAAGGGAGAGAGAAAGAATAAAAAGAGGAAGACCAAAAAAAGATATAATAACCCACACAAAAAGAATGAGAGAGAAAGAGAGAGAGAGTTTAAAAAGAGGAAATTAACATCCGACTTTATATACGCTAATTACGAAGTTAATTACAAAGACTATCATTTAAAGGGTATTATTTCAAATCGTATTGGCATTACTTATATTCCTATATTTATATTATTTATCCTATTAGTTAATAAGTTTAATGACATGTAATAAAAACAATTATGTTTCTTGTAAGAATAACAGTAATGCTGTATCATACTGTAGCCGCTGTTTTTGCTCAGAACATAAATAAATAGATAAGTAAACAGATAGATTATATATAAATACATTATGTATATCATATATGAATATATTATGTATATTTATTTGTTTATTTATTAATTCATTTATATGCAACAGATAGGCGAATTGACTTCACTTTGTACATTATTTACCTATTGTATAATCAGCACATGAATAAAGTTTTCTCTGCACAGTTATGGAGACATCTTGATGAATTAACGACATCCTGTGTATCTATTTTAATTTAATATTTTCTCTTTCTCTTATTTTTCTCTCGTTTTATGTTCACCTTGATATTTATGAATAATCTAGCTACCGCATTCAAGTCTCTGAAATATCTAGATTATATTTAATTGCAACAAATATTTAATTTCATTAAATGCAATATCCTTCAAAATGGATAATGCAATTGATCTACAAATATATATATATATATATATATATATATGTGTGTGTGTGTGTGTGTGTGTGCGCGCGCGTGTGTGTGTGTGTATTATATGTATATATATAGATATATACGTATATATACTTATATATATACCTATATATATATATATATGCGCGCGCGCGCGCGTGTGTGTGTGTGTGTGTGTGCGCATGTGCGCGCGCGTGTGTAAAATTTAACTACAGTATACTACTAGTTGGCGGGCACTGTCGTTGCCAAACTTCCGATGCGCCGCCCCGTTGTCCGGCCATTTAAACTCTAAATCCCCCCCCCCCCCCCCCACGGCCTTCTCCTTCCCACGCGTCGTGAAGACAAGCAATCTGTTATTTATTGTTGTCTTCGATTATTTCCACGCGTTTATTCGGTCGCCACATATTTTGGGGCAAAACAGAACAACGGTGGCTGCTTCTGTAAACAAAACCTTTCATGTGATTTGTCTAATTTTGCTCGCCTGTTACCTAATTGTAGCAAATTCTGTATTATTTTGAGGTGATTGAACGATGGGTCGGTTATCAAGGAAGAAGGTGTCCATCATTAAAAAAGGTATCAAGAAACAAGTGATGGAGAACGTTGAAAAAAAAAAAATGTATACATATAAAAAAAAAATAAAAATAAAAATATGTAAATGTGTCATGAAACAAGTGAAACACGAACGGAAACAGTGAAAGAAAAAATATATATAAATAAATATATATAAAGTGTCAAGAAACGAGTCAAACGCAATGGAAAACGTATATATATATACATATATATGTATATATATATATATATATATATATATATATATATATATGTGTGTGTGTGTGTGTGTGTGTGTTGATGTATATATATACATATATATATATATATATATATATATATATATATATATATATATATATATAGCCCAGCATGATGTTACTTCGCCCTCCTCTGCCTGTCACATCAACCGAACTTTTCCTCTTTCTCCTAAACAAATTCTGGACTTCAGCGCCATCAGGTATTGTGTGAAATGAGCTCACTAGTTTTAGTAAACTGTAGAAACTATTTGTAGAGATGGTTTGGCTACTGGATTAATGTTACCGAGAGCGACGCACAGAGACAGAGGGAAATGGACACTACCATAGAGCATAAAAAATAGAGTAATAAACCACACATATGTACAGCTGCCGCGGCCTCATATTTACCGCGATAGGACGAAAATATCCGCTGCGTACAACTGCTCAGAGACTTAATACCAGTTCTTAATGCCTCGTTGTTTTCGGTTTTTTTTCGTATTTTTGTTTGTTTTTTGTAAGTTGGAACGAAGTGCTAATGAAGGGAATGTCTTGGGAATAAATAGAAGGTAGGAAAGCTTAGGTTCGGAATTTGGCTTCGCATGTTACCCTGGGCAACAAATATAAGTCATTTGTTTTATTTTCCTTCCAGTTCAGTGCGAAATAAAGACGATTTCAGGAGAAACATAAAAATAACGAAAATTATACCTTTCAAAGCTTCATAAATCTCAAAACACGACATCGTTCAATCTACGCAACGGAGGCGATGTCATTACGTCACACTCGCTGCCCTCGGTAATGACACTGAAAACAACGAAAGTGTAACGATGATGAAGAGAAAAAAAAAGAGTACAAAGAGGAGGATATAGTAAAAAATATAATAACTGTCGTTCGTTTAAACTTTTTCCAGCGTGCGTGCTTGTCCGTTGTGCTTGTCTGTGTAATGTTGGTTCCGTTTTCTTTAATTAAGGATGACAGGGAAGACTAATGTAGAAGGACCTGAATACTTATCATGACAAGAACAGGAGGTCCGCTGGTCATGTACTCACCAGCTGTGACTAGCGTGTGAAGAGTGGCCCATAAACATTCTTACTAATTCTTGGTCAGACTTCTTTTTTAGTACTCGTGGATATTTCTTCAAAAATAGATTTTTCTTCGTTCGGTTCTGTTTTCTTATTGTTTTCTTTCTTTATTTATCTTGTTGTTTTCTCCTTGTTTTAGTTGTTTTTTTCCTTTTCACTCCTCTTCTGTCTCTATCTATTTTAGAATCTCCCTCTCGGATATAGATAGACAGATGCATACACCACACATATACACACATACACACATACACACATACACACATACATACATACACACACACATGCAGAGATAAAATAGAAATTAAATATTGAGAGAAATCCAACCAAAGCAACTAAATAAAATAATTAAAACAACAAAGAAGCAAACAGAGAGAACAAGAGAGAGAGAAAGATAGAGAGAGAGAGGGAGAAAAAAAGAGAGAGAGACCAAGGAAGTGAGAGACAGAGAGACAGACAGAGGAAGAGAGATAGATAGATAAATGTATAGATAGAAAGACACAGAGAGAGAGAGA
>NC_061831.1:6034984-6039984 GCF_019202785.1 Penaeus chinensis
CGCAAATCGTTCTTCTTTTTACAGTGTTTTTCGAGACAATTAAAAGAACGAGTCATTTCCTTCAGTAGTGAATGATTCGACCTTTTTTTTTTTTTTTTTTTTTTTTTGAAAGAAATGAGAAGTAATGATTTTTGTGTAAGTAGATTATAATACATCGATAAGCTGTTTTTACCTTTTGCACTTCGGGAAATGACGTCAAAAACTCTCACAAACACACACACACACACACACACACAAACACACACACACAGACGAACCTTAACGCAAACCCAAAGATAAATTCTCAAAAATAACAGAATACAGCAAGAAAGGAACGCAAAATATAGAGAACGAAAAAGTATATAGAGAGAAACCGTACCTTACGTGTCATCCGCGCCACAAAATAATACAGTTCCCGACTTCGTTCTGAGTTTTTGCTGAACGCACGCATTGAGACAGCGCACTTATCTTGGCGTGTGAACCCAAGATTGCGCTCATTTTAAGCGCTTTGGTCGCTTGGCAACTTGTGATAATGTTTTGACAGATCATGTTTGTTGTGGATAGATATATATGTGTGTGTGTGTGTGTGTGTGTGTGTGTGTACATATATATTATACATATATGTATATATCTATACATATATATGTATATGTATATATGTATATATGTGTATATATATATATGTGTGTGTGTGGGTGTGTATATGTGTGTGTGTGTGTGTGTGTGCATACATATTATATATATATATATATATATATATATATATATATATATATATATATATATATATATGTATATATACATATATATGTATATATCTATACATATATATGTATATATCTATACATATATATATATATTTATGTGTATGTGTGTGTATGTATATGTATATGTATATATATATATACAAACACACATCCATATATATATATATATATATATATATATATATGTGTGTGTGTGTGTGTGTGTGTGTGTGTGTGTGTGTGTGTGTATGTATGTATAGATATATAAATATATATGTACAGATATATACATATATATAATATATTTATATATATACATATATATCATACATACATATATATATGAATGTGTGTGTGTATGTATATGTACATATACAGTATATATATATATATATATATATATATATATATATACATATATATATATATATGTATATATATATATGGATGTGTGTATGTATGTATATATGTGTGTGTATATATATGTATATATATATATATATGGTGTGTTTGTGTGTATATATATACATATATATATATATATATGCATATATATATATATATATATATATGTGTGTGTGTGTGTGCGTGTGTGTGTGTGTGTGTGTGTATGGATGGTGAAAACACTCTACCGTGTTGATACTATGGTAGAAAAACCCGCAATGTAAAACAGTTTTTCTACCACGTATATATATATATATATATATATATATATATATATATGTTTGTAGGTATACACACACACACACAGAAATGTAGAGCTACTACTTGCAGATAGATATATAGATGGAGAGGCAGAGGGAAATAATGATAGGGACGGAGACATGTGTATTTTATAGATAAAAGAATCTTCGTCTTCCGGAAAGGTAAGTCGGTTTCTAATGTTCTCTGTTTTCTCTCTCTCCTTCCTTCCAATATCCTTCCCCTCTCCTCCCACTCTCTCCCTCTTCCACTTTCGCCACTTTTCTTGTCCAGTTCTCATTCCGATCCCCATCCACCTCCTCCCCATTCCCATCCACTTTCATCCATCTCCCACTCCATCCCATTCACCCTTCATCCACCTCAACCCGCCCTCATCCACCCCAGTCTACTGTACCTTCATCCACCTCCCATTCCACCCCCATCCAATTCAACCCACCCAACTACTTCCACCTATCCACCTCCACCCCCACCCCCTTACTCCCACTCCATCCACTTCAACCCACCCCCATCCCATCCACTTCCCCCCACCCACCTAGTTCCACCTCCACCACCCCCACCCACCTTCCCCCACCTTCAACCCATCCTCTTCCACCTCCCCCCACCCCCAACCCATCCTCTTCCACCTCCATCCAACCTCTTCCACCCCCTCTTGAACAAGCAGCGTGTTGCGGCGTTCTCACCTCGGAAGCAACAAGGCTACTAAGTCCGTTTTCAGCGCAAACCCACATAACCGGGAAAGTGGCCCATTTTGGCGCATTGCGATTTTCAAGTGTCTTTTTTTGTTGTTATTTCTATCATTTTATTTCCATTATTTTGTTGGTTTATTTATTTGCTGCGATTTTATGGTTCTTATTTTTTTGTTTTTTGTTTTTGTTCCTGTTGTTTATTTATCTATTTTTATTTTAAAGTGTTTTTTTTTTATTATTTGTTTGTCGTGAGATCTTTCGTGCTTGTAATGTGTGTGTGTGTGTATGTGTGTATGTGTATATGTGTGTGTGTGTGTGTGTGTGTGTACGTAATAAGCACATGTGTACGCGCGCTGGTAGACTGCGTTTCCTATCTGTGCCGCAGGTGGTGTCGGCGGTGCAGCTGTTGGTAGCTACAGAAGTCTTTAAGTTGGGATGGGTTCAGAGAAAATTATACGTTTGTATTGAAAAAAAATTCGTCATGAAACGAAAAAAAATGAATATACTAAAGTACGCAAACACAAACACACACACACACACACACACAAGCACACGAGCATACATACACACACACGCACACACACACACACACACACACACACACACACACAGACAAGCACACGAACATACACACACACACAATCACACACACACACACAATCACAAACACGGACACGCGCACACGTACACATACACACGTACACACTATACGCGTATGTATATATACATCAGTGGTTTACAACCTATTTAGAGTCACGACCTCCGCCAACTAAATATTTAGACTAAGGAAAATAAGACATTTAGCAGCATGCACAGGTTTATTTACTAGCCGTATTTGAATATTCCGCGAAGCCATGTCTTCACATTATAACCTTAACCCAACCACCATGGATATACGTTCTGTCCTCTGTAGTTTATTTTTGTGAATTTTGTTACATACAGATGGCTCCACATGTGCTCGGAGTCTGTCAGTAGGCCCTAGTGACCGATCATGATTTCCCCATTCCTTCCCCATTCGTTTTCTTTTTAATATTGTTGATATCAATACTATTATTGCTGTTGCTGATGATATGATTATTAATATTAAAATCTTGGTAACATTTAAGACAAATGAAATAATACATAAGACCCCTTCCAAAAGTCAAGGAAAAGGTAAACAGGTCAGACAGGTAGGATTGATAACTGACTCCTTAGTGACTAAACACTTGTAGAGCCATCTGTGTGTAAATACAATAAATAAATTTATATTACAGTGGGCATGGCATTGCAATTACCTCCCCCCCCCCCTTTCCAATCGCGACTCACCGATTGGAAAGCCAATTGCACATAGGCCTATATCGTACATCTGTAAAGTGTTTAAAATCTCACCACATAATTAAAACGCGTATCAATTTCATGGTAAAGTTTTGGCATCCGATTCCAATCGTGTGTGTTCGTTGCTTCAATGTATTAAGTTGAACCGTCAGCGTTTATTGCTTCACTATTGGAGTTGTACCGTGTGTTCGTTGCTTTACTGCTTTGAGTCGAATGTGTCCATTGCTTCACTGTATTGAGTCGAATCACGTTTTACTTACTTCATTGTAATGAGTCGAATCGCGTGTCCATTGCTTCACTGTAATGAGTCGAATCACGTTTTCAATACGTCACTATAATGAGTCAAACCATGTGTTTAATGCTTCACTGTAATGAGTCGAGCCACGTGTTCACTGCTTCGATAGTAGTGAGTCGTGACTTCGCAAGTTCTATTTTTAGTTACCTCGGGAAGTGCGTCCTATTGTTCACTTTCTCGTTCGATTATATAACAGAAAAAATTCGCAAACGTCATGGGAGAGACCGTCTTTCGTATGAGGTAATAGTTGCCATTAGAAGAATTTGTGCTATGATCATGATTTGTAGTTTGTGATTTTGTTTACGTTTTTGCGTTCATTTGGAAGTGGCTGTGTGAATTAGAGGCGAGTTATAGATTTCAATATTCGTTTGACCTTTTAAGTTGATTTGTCATAATATCATTAGACTTACATTGAAAGAAACTAATCACCGTATATTTATTATTATTATTATTTATCCTTTCAGGTATAAGACAAATCGATGTTTTTTTTTTTTTTTTTTTTTTTTTTTTTTTTTCAAACCCATAGATTCGTGCTTAATCATTCATTTACAAAGTATATTCATGTACTAAACCTCGGTAACCAACTTACGTTCGGTCTTGCATCCACCCCCCCTCCACCCCTCTCCACCCCCCTCCTCCCCTCTCAACCCCCCTCCTCCCCTCTCCACCCTCCAACTACTTCTTTACTGTGGTCGACCGGCAGCCGGTTCTCGTACAGCGACATATGTTATCTTGCGCGAGTTCAATACGAGCCCGGAGGCATAGATTAGTCAATTCATTTAATCTGGAATCTCGAAAATGCTTATTGTTTTATCGTATTGTAAAATTAGGCGCGGGGGGAAACATTGTGTCCATACCCACCATGAGATTTTGAACTTTTCTTTTTACGAAATTGACATGACAGAAAGCATTTCTAAACCCATTTTCGACGTGGAGATTATCAAATGTTTTATTTCTAAGATGGTTACCTGCAAGAAAGAAAAAACAGCGCTTTTCAACACCCATCAAATACTGCCACTATTATGTTTACATGTGTTATAGTACGCTTTAACGCGGTTGTGTATGTATGCATATCACGTGTGTATTAATATACTCCCGTGTGCATATGCGTGAAGCAATTATTTCGCCTAAAATATAGCAGCGATGAATACATGTATAATCTTCTTACCTTGTGTTTGTGTGTCAGAACCGCAAAAAGGAGACACTTATGTTATTATGCCATTATATTAACATCTTCAATTTCTTTGAATTGATCAACATATATGAAGGGCGCATAAG
>NC_061831.1:6044984-6047484 GCF_019202785.1 Penaeus chinensis
CCCTTTCTCTTTTTCTTTTCCTTTCTCTTTTTCTTTTCCTTTCTCTCTTTCTCTCTTTCTCTCTTTCTCTCTTTCTCTCTTTCTCTCTCTTCTCTCTTCTCTCTCTCTCTCTCTCTCTCTCTCTCTCTCTCTCTCTCTCTCTCTCTTACTCTCTCTCGCTCTCTCTCGCTCTCTCTCTCTCTCTCTCTCTCTCTCTCTCTCTCTCTCTCTCTCTCTCTCTCTCTCTCTCTTTCTCTCTCTCTCTCTCCCTGTCTCTCTCTCTCTCTCTCTCTCTCTCCCTCTCTCTCTCTCTCCCGGTCTCTCTCTCTCTCTCCCTGTCTCTCTCTCTCTGTCTCTCTCTCTCCCTCTCTCTCTCTCTCCCGGTCTCTCTCTCTCTCTCCCTGTCTCTCTCTCCCTCTCTCTCTCTCTCTCTCTCTCTCTCTCTCTCTCTCTCTCTCTCTCTCTCTCTCTCTTTCTCTGTCTCTCTCTCTCTCTCTCCCTGTCTCTCTCTCTCTGTCTCTCTCTCTCTCTCTCACCCTGTCTCTCTCTCTCTCTCCCTGTCGCTCTCTCTCTCTCTTCCTGTCTCTCTCTCTCTCTCCCTGTCTCTCTCTCTCTCCCGCTCCCTGTCTCTCTCTCTCTCTCTCTCTCTCTCTCTCTCTCTCTCTCTCTCTCTCTCTCTCTCTCTCTCTCTCCCTGACTCTCCCTGTCTCTCCCTGTCTCTATGTCTCTCTCCCTCCCTGTCTCTCTATGTCTGTCTCTCTCTTCTTCTTTTCCTTCTTCTTCTTCTTCTCTTCTTCTTCTTCTTCTTCTTCTTCTTTCCTATTCTCTCTTCTCCGTTTCATCTCCTTCCCTTTCTTCTCCTCACCGTTTCTTCTCTCTTTTTTTTTTCTTGGTTTGTCTTTCCGTTCTCCATTTTTTTTCTTTTCTCCTTTATCTCTTCTTTATCTCCTCCCATTTCTTCTCCCCTCCTTCCTTCTATTTTTGGTTGTCCCTCCCCTTCAGTTCTCATATTTTCGTATTCCTTTCTGGTTCTCACCTTCCTTTCTCGTCTCCTCGTCCCCTTTATTAATTTTCTTTCATTCTCTTCTCCTTCCTTCCTCTTATTGCTTGGCTGCTTCTTTCCTCCCCTTTTCTCCTGTCTCTCCTGTTTTTCGTTTTCTTTTCTTCTTTTCTCCTGTCTCTCTTTTCCTTTTCTTCTTTTCCTTTTTTTTTTCTTTTTCTCCTATCTCTCTTTTCCTTTTCTTCTTTTCCTTTTTTTCTTTTTCTCCTATCTCTCTTTTCCTTTTCTTCTTTTCTTCTTATCCTCCCTTTAAATCTTCGCCCCTTCTCCTCCCCGTCTCCTCCTCCTTCCTTTATTCTTCTTTTGTCCTCTCCTATTATCCCCTTTATATCTTCCCCAGTTTTCCTCCCTTTCACCTTCTCCTTTCTTTATTCTCATCCTTTCCGTCTCTCTTAAATTCTATATAACGTACGTGATAATAGGCTTTTCTACGCCCCCTTGACCACGGGCTT
The DNA here is from genome assembly GCF_019202785.1 of Penaeus chinensis. Taxonomy (NCBI): domain Eukaryota; kingdom Metazoa; phylum Arthropoda; class Malacostraca; order Decapoda; family Penaeidae; genus Penaeus; species Penaeus chinensis. The sequence goes on from NC_061831.1 coordinate 6,046,476, forward strand.
TCACGCTAATGATGCAAGAGGAAAATTTTTATTAATGAAGACAGGTGCACAGGGGGAGGGGTGGGGTGAGGGGGGGTTTGTGTGCGTGTGTGTGTGCGTGCGTGTGTGCGTGCGTGCGTGTGTGTGTGTGTGTGTGTGTGTATGTGTGTGTGTGTGTGTCTCTGTGTGTGTGTGGAACATTTACTTTTATACTATTTTTGAACCATTTCCCTTCCTCACTTTTTCTCTCTCTCTCCCTAACCTAACTCCCTCCCTCCTCCCACCCCTCCCACCCTCCTCCCACCCCTCCCTCCCTCCTCCCACCCCTCCCTCCCTCCTCCCACCCCCCTCCCTCCCTCCTCCCACCTCCCCCCTCCCTTCCACTCCCACCCCTACACTCCTCCCTCCCTCCTCCCACCCCCTTCACTCCTCCCTCCCACCCCTTCACCCTCTCCTCCCTCTCCTCCGCCCGTTCTCTCCGTATCGAGGTTGGCGAGGGCGGACACCCCGCTCGCTGCAGTCAGTGTTGTCTCGAGTGCCCGACCCTAAGGACCGTCTTCCTCGTACTCTTACTCCTCCTCTCGACATGGCGGCGTCCCGTGAGTGTGTGGCCCTCCTGCGCCGCCTCCTGCAGGATCTGTTTTTTTATTTTGTTTTTTTTTTATGTTTTGTTTTTGGTCTTTGGTTCTGAGGCTATTGGTGTGTGTCTTTTTCTTCTCCTGATGCTGTTCTTTATTCTTCTCTATCTTTTTTTTATGTTTCTATCTTTCTAATGTTTCTTCTGCTTCTGCTACTTCTACTACTACCACTACCACTACCACTACCACTACCACTACCACTACCACTACCACTACTACTAATATTACTACTACTACTACTACTACTACTATTACTACTTCTGCTCCTACTTCTTCTTCTTCTTCTTCCTCTTCTTCTTCTTCTTCTTCCTCTTCTTCCTCCTCTTCTACTCCTTGAAACATGGAACGTGAATGAATCATCATCCCCAACTATTGCTCGCTGATTCGTGTTT
>NC_061831.1:6057484-6069984 GCF_019202785.1 Penaeus chinensis
CTCCTCTACCTCCTCCTCCTCCTCCTTGCACCTCCACCTCCTCTACCTCCTCCTCCTCCTCCTTGCACCTCCACCTCCTCTACCTCCTCCTCCTCCTCCTTGCACCTCCACCTCCTCTACCTCCTCCTCCTCCTCCTTGCACCTCCACCTCCTCTACCTCCTCCTCCTTCTCTTTGCACCGACATTTCATCCTCCTCCGCTCCTCCTTGCACCTCCACCACCACCAGCACCTCCGCTCCTCCACGAAACAAGACCAGAAAACCCCCACACCAAAACAAGGAAACCCGACTCCTAATTCCTCCCACCTCCCACCCACCTCCATCCTCTACCTCCTCCTCCTCTTCCTCAGATCCTCAACCCCGTAAACTGGAACCTCGACGTGGTGTTCCCAGCCGTGAGCTCCGTCATCACCTTGTACACGGGCCCCATCGTTGCCCTGGGAATCCTCCTCCTCATCTTCATCACCATCCCGACGTTCACGACCGGCCTCCTGCTCAACCCCGTCGGCAGGAGCCTTGATGGGTAAGTTTGCTTGCTTGGCTGCTTGCGGGCGTTTTTGAAAAGCAGATGCACATGTCGCTGAATTGCTTCTTTGTATTGATTTTGTTGGGCTTGTAATGTTGTGATATAAAGTTGCTTTTGTGTGTCAGTAGCTAAAGGTAGGGTAACCCCTTTGTACGGTTTGCTGTAAATTTTGTCTCACATAGATGGCTCTACAAGTGCTCTATCACCAAAGGAATCAATTAGTAGCCGAACGTGACCTCGTCTAATTTCCCCATTCCTTGATTTTTGTGGATTTTATCTAAAATTAAAATTGATACTGTTATTATCATTAATAATATCTTTATGATGTTTTTTCGATAACCAAAGTAAAAGGGAAGCTTGCGAGATGGATTGACCTGGTAAATTACTATTTGGTGACCAAGTACAATGCGGGACCAGCTGTGTGTAAATAATATTAATAAATTAAATTTAAGAGTGGACATGTCATCTGTGGCATTCATGGTTGCACAGAGGGCTAAACAAATATTTGAACTGTTCATGTTATACTTAAAGTATACATCGAATCGTTTGTATCGAATCTCGAGGCAAAATGACCTTGTAGAAAGGCGCTTGGATTGTTTTTTGAACTCTTTTAACATCTTATTCACGGTGTTTGTCCTTCATTTCGAGACGAAACATTATTACAAACACTGATAAAATATTACAAAATACAATGTAAGAGCTTAAACTTAATCTAGACACAAAATTACACGCTTTGACATAACCAGAAGAAATAGCAGAATATATACACTTAATATCAAATACAAAGAAAAACGTTCACAACTTTTCCGCTTGAGATCTCTCAATAGCGTGCGCGGACGAGTACGTTCGTGCATTAGCAAGTGTGCGTACGTTGATAGTTTTACACTATATATATAAGCAATTCAACAAAAAAAAAATCCAGCGAACACGTATACTTGCAATAAAAAAAAAAAAAAAAAAAAAAAAGGGGGGGGGGGAAATACATAATCAACACCGATTTCCATCCTTTCCTCTTTGTCCCACAGAGCGATGTTCTCTCCAACCATTGACGCCGTGTGGTACGCGGTGGAGAGGGCCCTCGACCACACAGATTTCCAAGAATAGGAGATCTGCCCCGCCTTCCCTACAACACTGACGATGTTTGGCCTGTTATGCGATATAACACGTGATTTTTTACTGTCGGTTACTGTTGTAGTTTTGAAAGGATTGATACTACGTGCCATGGAGTACTGCTCTTGATGATACCTTATAATACTCATTGAATCTAGTTAAGATTTTAGGATTAATTTGTTGTTCTTGTTGTGATTTTTATTGTTGTATTTATGAAATTCTAAATAAAAGCATATTGCATGTAATTTTATCAATGACCTTTGAATATTCGGACTAAATTATATTCCGTAAGTATGATCGCCCGGCTATACTGTCTCAAAAAAATCCTAAAGGTATATACGCACCGACTGCCAGGTATCTGACAGAACACGCAAATTGCAATTGGTCCTTTTACAAATAAAAATAATTACCTATCACCTGTAACAAGTAACACACGTACTGCAACCACATTAAATTTTAAAAAATAACTTCCCGCATTTTCTCGGCGAACGCCTATTCCAAAAATCAACAACCTCCATTTACCAATCAACCGCATTTCCTATTCCAGTCCAGCAACCCACTTTCTAACCCTTCACGCTATTTCCACCCACCTCAATCCCAACCCTATTTACTCATAAAATACTTATCCTCCACTATCCCCACTACCTTCTTATAAAATAACCTCCTTCTCAACACTTCCACGTCCATCCATCGTCTCCACATCACGCAACCTGACAGCCCACCCGAAAGGAAGGTTCCTCGTACCAAGCGCCCCCATGACCGTACCTAGCACGGTAACCTCCAGGCCAAAGTCGTACCTCCCGAGTTATTACGGATCATACTCATTAACGTCAACCACTTGTCAACACTGCGGTTTGCGGGAGGAAGAATGGGGGAGAGGTTGGGAGGGAGGGAGGGAGGAGCGATAATGTTTTCCACCCCAACCTTCCCGAATTTAAACATAAACTGAGACTTCATCCTTAATCCGAGAACAATTGTACTAATGACCAGAAAAAAAAACTAACTTAATGAGTGCATTTATCTACGGTCTCGGGTAGGCGCTACAACATGTAATTACCAACGGGAAATTTATTAGGACTATTTCAGAAGTTCGTTTTAGAATGAAAGTGTTTCACAGCCAGCCAGAAGGAAGTGGAACAGTCAATATAATAAAAGGGTTAAAAGGGCAGAAGGGGGAAGGGGGAGGGAAGGGGAGGGAAGAAGGAAAGAGGGAGGCGGCAGGGTAAAGGAGGGAGAAGGAAAGAGGGAGGGAGGAGGGAGAAGGAAAGAGGGAGGGAGGAGGGGGAAGGAAAGAGGGAGGGAGGAGGGGGAAGGAAAGAGGGAGGGAGGAGGGGGAAGGAAAGAGGGAGGGAGGAGGGGGAAGGAAAGAGGGAGGGAGGAGGGGGAAGGAAAGAGGGAGGGAGGAGGGGGAAGGAAAGAGGGAGGGAGGAGGGGGAAGGAAAGAGGGAGGGAGGAGGGGGAAGGAAAGAGGGAGGGAGGAGGGGGAAGGAAAGAGGGAGGGAGGAGGGGGAAGGAAAGAGGGAGGGAGGAGGGGGAAGGAAAGAGGGAGGGAGGAGGGGGAAGGAAAAAGGGACGGAGGAAGGAAAAGTAAAGAGAGAGGGGGGAAAGAAGGAAAGGGAGGGAGAGGGAAAGACGGAAGGAGAAGGGAGAATGAAAGAGAGAGAGAGGAGGGAAAAGGAAAGAGGGAGGGAGGAAGGAGACGGAAAGAGGGAGGGAGGAGGGAGGAGAAAGAAGGAAAAAGGGGAGAGGAGGTAGAAGGAAAGAGGGAGGGAGGGAGGAGGTAGAAGGAAAGAGGGAGGGAGGGAGAAGGTAGAAGGAAAGAGGGAGGGAGGGAGGAGGTAGAAGGAAAGAGGGAGAGAGGGAGAAGGTAGAAGGAGAGAGGGAGAGAGGGAGGAAGTAGAATGAAAGAGGGAGGGAGGGAGGAGGTAGAATGAAAGAGGGAGGGAGGGAGAAGAAAAAAGAAAGGGAGGGAGAAGGAAAAAGGGAAGGAGGGAGGAGGGAGAAGGGAAGAGAGAAGGAGAGAAAAGTGAAGAGTTAGAGGGAGAAAGGAGGACGGAAAGAGAGGGAAGAGAGAACAGAAGGGGAAGGAGGGAACAAAAGGTCAGAAGAGGGAAGGAAGGGGAAGAAGGAAAGAGGGCACACGAAGGGAAGAGATAAGAGGAAGGGAAAAGGAAACCGGCAAGGATAGAAGGGAAAAGAGAAGACAGAGAGAAGAGGAAACAAGCAGGGATGAAAGGGAAGAGAGAAGAAAGGGGTGGGGGGAGAAGATACAGGAAGGAATGCCAGAAGAGGAAGGGAAGAGAGAACAGAAAGGGTTATGAGAAGAGGCAGGGAGGCAGGAAGGAATGGGAGGAAAACGAGATATAAATGAAAGTACGAGTAAAAAATACAAGTAGGGAATAATAAGAATTTCAACTGTCACCTGCATATTTCTATGGCAAGTAGCAATCACACACCACCAAAGAACTCTACAAGATGCTCTCTTTCGAAAATGAATATGATCCCAACTCTATTAAGACTTGTTAGTCAGAATAACAGATATTTAAATGTACTAAAGAGATTAATCCCAACAGCATGGGCTACAAAATGGGTACATCAATATTGCCATGGATTAAACGATATGGTAGTATAAATGGAGTATCCTAAGAATCTTCAAACAAGATTAGGGCAAATGCTATGGTATATATGTGCAAATTCTTGAATATCTAAAGACCATTGTCTACTGCACAAATGCTCACCTCAGCTGACCCTAAGGAGCACGAAAGTAACCACTGGAAACCGAAACTAATAATAATAGAAAGCAACCCTCACTTATGCACTGTACTCTTTGTTTACAGAGATTTCCTGCTAGAAAAGAGGGGGTCATATTCAAAGGAATATGAACCAGAAGTAGATTGGAGTTATTACTGATGTGAAAAGTATATAATACTCTTCTGTCAAATGCCAAAAAGGTCCTACATGCAAATTGAGGAAATATGGGAACACATACTGAGTAAAACTTTCTCTTGCCATTAATCATGTCATGGACAACCTGACATACAACACAGGAGCAACAGTATATATTAGTAATGTGTTAACCACACACTACCAAGTCGAATAGATTATGGGGCAGCATTATCAAACATAAAAATAATTCTACAATTTCCACCAAGAGACTGAAATAGGACATAACACTTTTATTAACCATAGGATTCTTAAAGAAATCCAATGGGAAAAGATTCTTGCAAATAAGGTTTAACCCCTTGACAGAAATACATAATAAAGATTTTGTACTAAATTTATTTTAAAACATCACAGCTTTGATAACAAAAATTTCACAATGTAAATACATAACAAAACCAAACACTGCTACATAACTATAGGTAGTTTGAAACAATAAAAAAAAGTCCTTTTTCTCTGAAAAGTAAACATCTTTACTTTTCATTTGCAATAATTAAATTGGTATTACAACTCAAGCAAAATAAACAAGAAAAAGTAAAACATATAGTCACTACACCTTTTGTACTACAGAGTCTCTGACAAAGAATGAATCTTCCTTTAACATAACTATAAACAAAACAACCCAACAAAAGAATCAATGATGCTCAACTTCATACATAAAAATCAATTAACCACTAACTCTATGCCAAAACAAAATATCATAAGTCTAAATTGGTGTAACCAACAAAATCACCTCTAATGGTTTATATGCAAAAAAGTTAAAGAAAAAAAAACAAAAAAACATACAGACTGTAATGAGTCTCATCCTTTTTCTTTTTCTTTTTTTTCACTCTTCTTCTTTCTCCTCCTCCTCCTCCTCCTCCTCCTTTTCCAAGATCACCATCTTCCTCTTCCTCCTTAAACAGAAGAATTACCCCCAATCTCCTGAAAGCGATAGGCTGCCACAGAATTTTCCCAGTAGTTAAGGATGAGCAGATTGCCACTCGAGGTCAGGTACAAGCCGGAGGGACGGCGAACAGGTACATCCACTTCCAAGACTGAGATGTACTGACCATTGGGGTCATAGATCTGGGGGAGACAAAAATCTAAGTGTATGGGGATGTTAGTCACCAAAACAACGAAACTCAGAAGATGATAATCATAACATTCAAACTTGAGAATGTGTCTGGCTACTACAAAAATTACAGGATTAAATTATTCAATTATTTCACATCTGATCATGCATTACCAACTGGAGTAAGAAGTAAGAGGTTTTATGAAACCTTGAAATAGTTCCCACGTTAATAAAAATTTACTGCAGTCAAGTGTATCCTTGCTTATAGGATACCACAGTTTCAACTAATTTCAATTATAATTTCTAAAGTAGCATACCTAAAAGTGTGAAATGTGAAAAAAATGGAGTACTTGGGTAACTGCTTCAGATTATAAAGCTTACTAGTTATTCCCTGTACTCCCCTTTGTTTTGTCTTTTCGTCTCACACTGTTAAACCCTCTACATGTAAGGGTGTAAAAGGGAAATGCCTTTCCTCCTCTTCAGAGTCTTCTACAATGCCTCCTTCATGAAGCACCCTTTTCTTGCTTGCTTTTTTTCTTCTTTCTTTGACTGTCTCTGCATTGGTCTTACTGTCTGAAAGTAAGCCTACATCCTCCACTTCATCTTTCACTCTATTTTTCTTCTTTTCACCTTATTTTGTCTACTTCCTTCATTTCCTTTGCACTCCTGTCATGGAGGATAGTTGTCTATCAATAGCAATATGCAACTGCATTATTCCATCTTGCATAGAAACCTTATCTGACATTGTATCTGAATTTCTGAATCATTTCCACTGAGCACCCATGGGAAATGTCTGTAAAACTTCCTTCTTATTGCTCTGGTTGGAGTAGATAGGCAATTTCTACAAGGATAGCATGTTCCTACTTGGACAATTCTTTCGTTGGGTGGTGCTCACTCCTGGCAGAGATTTGAGCCCTTGTCATGGAGGGTAATTATTTATCAATACATTGCTACATTATATATCCCAACCCTGACAGGTGAAGAAAATAAATAAAAATTCTACACTCTGGAGATTAATGGCAACAAGCAGACTTTAGGCACGGGAGTCCGCTACATCAAGCCAAGTGTCCCACTCCAAGCGCTATGGCATGTTGCTGCTGCATACAGCCATACCCCGCAGACTGAGCGGTTTGTTATGACACCGGTAGCCTTGGCCCATCAGTAAGGCAATATAGACAGACAGATAGATAGATAGATACATAGATAGGAAGTCAAATACATATACAGATGGACAAAGACAGAAACAGATTGATACTGCTATAGATAAATATAGATAGATAGATACATAAAATGATAAGATAACTTAAGAGTCCTCTGAAGATACTCCTACAACTGTCATTTATTCAATCAATACCATCAAACTAGCAAATACCAACCAGCACACGATGGTTTCGGCTGTCCCCTAGGAGAATGAAGCCATCCCCATCACAGACTATGCCGGACGGGTCATGCATCTGGTCTTGGCCTTGGCCATACTCCCCAAACCTCTTTAGAACCACCCCAGCAAAGGCGTCTATAATGTAAACGCAGTTCAGGCCTGCAGGTGAAACATAAGGCATAAGCTGAATATTGTAAAGATGAGGAAAGGAATTATCTTAACTATGCACACTAATTCCAGTCAAATCCTTGAACACCCACCGAGATCTACTACTAGGAGCCTGCACTCTCCCTGCCAAGCAATGAAGCGCGGTTTGCTCTCACTCTTGGCATGGCTGCTCAGGCCCAAGTCCACTTTCATCCTTGACTCCACCCTGCCTGAGACTGGATTCAGGGTGACGATGTTCAGAATGCCAGTCAGGTTAGTCTCAACAGTCACCAACAGGCCCTCTGCATTCACAGTTAGACCTGACAGTGGCAAAAATGCATAATGTAAAGCCTCTCTTAATTTTTTTGTGATTATTCGATTACATTAATAAAATCACCAGAAAGTTTTAAAAGTAAGTAAGTAAATAAATAAATAACTCACCATAAGGTCGACTCAACTTTCCCTTTGCAATGACTTTGCAACACTCAAACTCTGATGAAAAGACTGTAATGCTGTTGTTGTCCTTGACAGCAAAACCCCCATCCTCCAGTTCCACCACAGCAGAAGGATGGTACAAGGAAGAGGAAGAATAAAAAGGGCCAAGAACTTTTCCCGTTCCATCAAACAGCATCATGCGGTTGTTGAAGGTGTCTGCCACGATAATATGGCCACTGCAAGCAAGACTCTTTTTTTTTAAGCACCATTTTTTCTTTCTCTCTTTCTCTCTCTCTACAAGCTTTGTCTTTCCTTCTCTGTCAGACTCTCTACCATGCATGTTCTCTCACTACCCATTCTTTCTCCTTAAATCGCACTTTTTCACATCTAGAATGCATATCTTTATTCTCATTCTTCTCCTCCTCCTCCTCCTCCTCAAAACTTTATTTCTGCACTACGATGTTTGTACTATTCATATGAAAAAATAAAGACAAAAGCAAAAGCTTAAAAAATAAGGTTTGCTCTGCATTGACAAACCACTTATATTATTCTACTCCTCTCGAGAGTTGCAAAAGATAAACATCATTATCTTTGTACACACATCCAGACACACATGGATACACAAACACACAAGAGTAGAGCTACAGTCATAATCACTATTTTCATAATAACTGACAAAATAGTAGTCATATGAAACAAGATGAAATTAGACTCACCTCTCCAACTGAGCAATACCAATTGGTTTGTTTAAAGGATCGTTTCTCAGAGCATATGCTTTGAATACAATCTTAGCCTCAAGGTAGTTCATGAGGAATGACACAGATGAAGGAGAGATGGTACCGTCACCTAAAATCCAGGATAAAAGCACTGTGAACAAGAAGAACCTCTATAAAATGTGCCAATACTAATGGCAATCCAATACCTAGGATTATCAATACACCAATTCTGCCACATCTGCTAAAATCAGAAATAAGCAACATCTGAAGACACCTACAATATTTATGCTGTATTTATGTGCTAACAAAGATATCATAAGTCTAAAAAGAAAAAAAAAAAGTACATGATAGGTTTATATTTTCAAATAGTTACAAGTGAATGTTTTGGTATATTCAACATACATACATACCCACTTTTCTCTATGTACAAATAAATATTAAGTTACAATTAATAAATAGTTATGTACATGACATCTTAAAATGGAATAAAAACCAAAGACTCCTTAAAACTGACCAGGTTTCTTGCCATCGTTGTCAGAAGTATAAAAGACATTCCTTTCCAGCTTCTGCTCCTCCACCAGCAACTCCTCTTCTACTAGTTCTTCTTCTTCCACCACAACCTCCTCTTCCTCCTCCACTATTTCTTCCTCTTCCTCCTCTACTACCTCTTCCTCGGCTATCTCCTCTTCCTCCTCCACTATCTCTTCCTCGAATATCACTACTTCCTCCACTATCACCTCTTCCTCCACTATCACCTCTTCCTCGTTCATTTCCCCATTTCTATACCCTGCTGTATCATATTTTGCCACTGGTAAACCACTATTACTCATCTGTAAAAAAAAAAAGAAAAGAAAAAAAAAAAAATCCAGAATCAACTTTCATTCTTGAGTAGAACTTAATTTTGAATCATTTCACAATAGAATATCATTACTATTCTACACTCACTATACATGACTTGATAAATGACACCACCGTTCTTCTCATTAAATAGTAATTCAATGTAACCCAACAAAGGCTTAAAAAGGAACTATATTGATTACTCTTAAAAACATAGATATGTAAACAAATACATAAAAAAATAAATAAATATATCACAAAATATCCACCTCTGTTTATAAGCAATACCATGAACCTCAGACATTCTACTAGTCAGGTGATCATTAAAGGAAAGTTTTGAGCGACATGCAAAGCTAGCTCCACGGGTAAGTATGAAATCAAAATCATGTTTAAGATATATTACTGGAACAGGTTAAGTGAGCTTTAACCTGGAAATTGGACAGCAAGGCAGGACATAATTTGTGAGAAAGATTAAATAAGATAGAGGGACAGGTACTTCACTATATGTGTATATGTAGAAAGTATGTTTTATCACAATAGGAAAAGTCCTCAATATTTTTTAGGAAAATACAAAAAAAATTCTGAATTATCCCATTGGATCTGGATGACAGGGATGTCATGTCATATAAAAAAATATTTGGAGGGATCATGAGCTAATGAAAGAAGGGACTATTACATATTACCACCAGTAAACAAGGGTGGCATGTACCATCTGTTAAGCAGAAAATGGCAAAACAGCATGTACAGAACAAGAGTAAATAACACGGCATAGAGGAGTGTTTGTGTGGGCGGGGCCTACAAGACAAACACCCAGGAAAGTCAGCCTGGTGCCCAAATTTTGGTCACAAGCCATGAAGCAACCAGATCCAACAGGTTAATATCCAAACATGTCTAACACTGAGCCAATGCATAACAGAAACTGAACTCTTTGTGCTGAAGGAGCATTTAAATTTTTTTTTGATGATTGGATGAATTAAGTATTAAAAGAACTATAAATAAGTTGCTGTGGAAAAAACTAAAGGCCATATCAAATTCCATCCCTTTTCAAATTCAGTTCTTAGCAGAATAGCCTTGGCAATAAGCTGCAAGCATACTACTTGCCATAATTTATACCAAGTAACCAAGAAATTACCTGGACTAATCTGGCCTGTATTTGCATAAGTCCATTCCTCATACTTGCTGTATTCCTGGAAGGCCTCCCCACAGTTTTACAGACTTCTGTACCATCAACAGAAAAAAATAATTTAGTTTTTGGTTAATAATAGCAAATTCATGCAATCTCTCAATGTCTCTGTCCGTCCGTCTGTCTGTCCATCTGTCCGTCTGTCCGTCTGTCATATTAACTTCAGACGATCACAGCCTGGATTGAGCTCTGTGACATAGGCATTTCAAAATGATCCAATCTGAAGTTCACTTACCATATGATTCTTCCCTTTTGCTAATTCCCTCATTCACATCTGCTGGTGAGAGACATGGACATAATAGCTCTTTCACAGAATGGGAGATGCAAGCTGCACTTCGGTCATTTCTATTTACTTAGTAGAGAAAGAAAAAAAGAAGAAGAAAAAGAAAGAAAAAGAAAACGAGAGAAAAAAAAGGAAGAAAAAAAAAGAAAAGTAAAACTAAACTGGATTAAGTAATAACGATGTAGATAAAAAAAACAAAAAAACAATAACAATAATGCCAAGTGATGATGAAAATAGTGATAGTGAGACTGATAAAAATAATAATGATGAGGAAAATAATAAGAAAGATTAATAAGAGCAAGAATAATAAAGGACAAACCTGGATTAAATTCATGTTCAATGGCTTCTCCAGGGTAGCAGGTCCTTGTCAAGTGACTCTCAGTATCACTCTCATGCTTTTTCCTTTCCCGAGATCCATTGCTGGAAAGACGATTGGAAGTCTTGCCTGGTTTCTCAATCAAGATTTCTGGTGCAGGCTGCCAATGATGAGTAAATTAAGTTATTTGCAACACTGATTCCTGAAGTTTCTTTTCATATATAAAAATAGGAAAAGAATGGCTGAATCTGTTGGAAGATATATAAATTACCATTGAATCATTTTTACAATTATTCGAGCAAATAAATACCAAAACAAACCAGGCAACAGTTAAGACAAAAACATATCTCAGAGTAAATGAAGACTACAAAAAAAAAAAAAAATCAGACTTACACAAATCTTCCATCTTTCCAGTTACTTTACTTTCAGGAATACTTTTTTTTTTTTTTTTAATTCTCTTTCGTTTTGCCTCAAATATTTACTTGTATTTATACATTTCCACAAATTACAAAACAGTTCCCAGTTTCCATTTAAAATAGCAAAAAAAAAAAAAAAAAAAAAAAAAAAAATCCACAACAAACGAACATTAATTGAAAGGCAAGATTGGATTCTGAAATGGTGCTGGTTGTCTAATAATTTTGTTTTAGCAGAGAGCTATGTTTTCTCCATTCAATTTCTTAACACTAAATATGTGAAAATAGTCAAAACCTTACCAGGAGTAAAGTTGAAGGGGCACACTTTGGCCTCCTAAGGGGAATTTTAGTGTTTGGATTTGGCCTTCGTAACACATATTTTCCTGACAGCTTTTCAGAAGAGGGAGGTGTGGGCAAAGTTTCAGGAGTTTTGCAAGTTTCAGGCGACTGAAGGGAAGTGCTTAACTCCGAGTTTGTATCATCCACATAGCTTGAATCCACGTCTACAAAGCTTAGAGGTCTCCTCAATGGGCTTGGTAGCTCGTCAGCATCCTGTTCACTGAATAGCTCTGTCTGCATCCCTGGATGAACTACCAGATTCATATTTCCATCACTTCTGGATACCAGATCTCTATCCATGATTATAGATCCAACATGAGCCTTTTCTGCAGGATACATAAAAATATCATGAACAGGCATTTCATATTCAGGATACCCCAGAGGGCTCTCTTCTTGCTCTTCTTCTTGCTCTTCTTCTTGCTCTTCTGCTCTGATGTTGCTTGCAGGCTGATCTTCAAGTTTGGAATGCTTATCATAGATCTGGTGGTACATGTCATGCTTCCAACTTTCCTTATTTGTACTGTCCTTGGTCTTCCTTTGGTCAATACCTGCAATGCCATCAATATTATCTTTCAAATCACCCTCCTAAGGTTATCTTACCATTTATATAAAGGCAGCAAAGCATAAATCATTAACAAGAATCACCAACACCCTAACAGCTGTGACCAAGTTAGGATATAACACCATACAATGTCTGTTTTTGTCTCGGTCTCCCTTGCTCTGTGTCTGTCTGTCTTTCTCTTTATTCTTTTCCATCTGCCTTGTTTTACATCCATGTCTGTATGGTAGGATGAACGGTAGAATTCCATGTGCTACAGCATTCC
>NC_061831.1:6077484-6099984 GCF_019202785.1 Penaeus chinensis
TCTCTCTCCTCTCTCTCTCTCTCCTCTCCATCTCTCTCTCTCGTCTCTCTCTCTCTCTCTCTCTCTCTCCATCTCTCTCTCATTCTCTCTCTCCTTCTCTCCTCCTCTCTCTATCTCCCTTTCTCTCGCCATCTCTCTCTCATCTCTCTCTCTCTCCTCTCTCTCTCCTCTCCTTCCTCCCATTCTCTCTCTTCTCCTCTCCTTCTCCTTCCTCTCTCATCTCCCTCTCTCTACCTCCTGCTCTCTCTCCTCTCTCTTTCTCTCATCTCTCTCTCTCTCCTCCCGTCTCTCTCTCTTCTCCTCTCTCTCTCCTCTCTCCATCTCTCTCTCTCTCTCTCATCTCGTCTCTCTCTCTCTCCTCTCCTCTCCTCATCTCTCTCTCTCTCCCTCTCTCTCTCTCTCATCTCTCTCACCTCTCCCTCTCCCTCCTCTCTCGTCTCCTCTCCCTTCTCCTCCCTCTCTCTCCTCTCTCGCCTCTCTCTCCTCTCTCTCCTCTCTCCTCTTTCTCCTCTCTCTCCCTCTCCTCCCTCCTCCTCTCCCCTCCCTCCTCTCTCTCTCTTTCACCCTCCCTCCTCTCTCATCCTACCCTTCCCCCCCCTCATCTCTCTCCCACCCAACCTCCTCTCCCCCATTCCCTCTCTCTCTCCTCTCCTCGCCTTCCTCTCTCTCGCTCTCTCTCCTCCTCTCTCTCTCTCCCTCTCCTCTCACCTCTCTCTCTTCCTCTCATCTCTCTCTCTCCTTCCTCTCTCTCCTCTCTCTCCCTCTCCTCTCCTCCCTCTTCCTCTCTCTCTCCCTCACCTTCCTCTCTCTTCTCTCCTCCCTCTCTCTCTCACTCTCTCCTCTCTCTCCACTCTCTCATCCCTCTTCTCTCTCACTCAGCTCATCTCTCTCTCCTCTCCCTCTCCTCTCTCCTCCTCTCCCATCTTTTCTCCTCCTCTCTCTCCTCACTCTCTCTCATCTCCTCTCATCTCACTCCCTCTCATCGTCCTCTCTCTCTCTCCCTCCTCTCTCCTCTCCTCTCCTCTCCTTCTCTCCTCTTCTCTCACCTCCTCTCTCCTCTCCTCCTCTCTCCTCTCACTTTTCTTCCTTCTCCTCCTCCTCCTCTCCTCTCTCCTCCTCTCCCTCTCTCTCCTCTCTCTCCATTCCTCTCTCTCCCTCTCTCTCCCTTCACTTCTCTCTCCTCCTCTCTCATCTTCCTCTCTCTCTCTCTCTTCTTCTCTCTCCTCCTTCTCTCCTCTCACTCTCTCTCTCATCCCCTCTCTCTCTCTCTCTCACTCTCTCCCTCTTCTCTCATTCCTCACTTCTCTCTCTCCTCTCCTCACTCCTCTCTCCTCTCTCCTCCTCTCTCCTCCATCTCATCCTCCTCCTCTCCTCTCTCCTCTTCCTCCTCCTCCTCTCTCCTCTCTTCTCTCTCTCTCTCCTCTCTCCCTCTCTCTCCTCTCTCTCTTCTCTCTCTCTCCTCTCATCTCTCTTCTCTCTCTCTCCTTATCTCTTCTCTCTCCTCTCTCCCCTCTCTCTCCCCTCCCTCCCTCCTCTCCCCTCTCTCTCTCTCCTCTCCCTCTCTCTTCGTCCTCTCTCTCCTCTCTCCTCTCTCCCTTCTCTCTCTCTCTCCTCTCCTCTCCTCTCTTCCTCTCTCTTCTCCTCTCTCACCTCACTCCCTCTCTCTTCTTCCCTCACTCCTCTCTCTCTCCTCTCTCTCTCCCTCTCTCCTCTCCTCTCTCCTCCCTCCCTCCCTTCCTCCTCTCATCCCCTCTCTCTCCCATCTCTCCCTCATCTCCTCTCCTCTTCTCTCCTCTCCTCTCCCTCCTCCTCCTCTCTCTCCTCCTCTCACTCTCTCCCATTCCTCTCTCTCTCTCTCTCTCCATCCTCCCTCTCTCTCTCTCCTCTCTCCTCTCTCTCCATCTCTTCTCTCTCTTCTCTCTCTCTCCTCTCTCTCTCCTAACCTCTCTCCTCTCTCCTCTTCCCTCTTCTCCATCTCTCTCCTCCCTCTCTCCCTCTCTCTCTCTCTCTCTCTCCTCCTCCTCTCCTCGTCTCATCTCTCTCTCCTCCCTCTCTCCTCTCCTCTCTCGCCTCTCTCTCCCTCTCTCCCATTCTCTCCTCTCTCTCCTCTCTCCTCTCTCTCTCTCTCCTCTCTCTCTCTCTCCTCTCTCTCTCCTCTCATCTTCTCCCTTCTCTCTTCTCCCTTTCTCTCCTCTCCATTCCTCTCTCTCCCATTCTCTCTTCCCTCTTTCCCTCTCTCTCCTCCATTCTCTCTCCTCTCCCTTCTCTCTCTCTCCCATTCTCTCTCTCTCCCTTCTCTCTCCTCTCCTCACTCTCTCCCATTCTCTCTCTCTCTCCCATTCTCTCCTTTCTCTCTCTCTCCTCTCTCCCTTCTCTCCCTCTCTCTCTCTCCTCTCTCTTCTCTCTCTCTCCTTCCCTCTCTACTCTCTCTCTCCCTCCCCTTCTCTCTCTCTCTCCCTCTCCCTTCCCAGTCTCTCTTCCTTTTCCCTTTCTCCTTCCTCTTCCTCTCCTCTTTCTCCGTCTCTCTCTCTCCCATTCTCTCTCTCTCCCTCTCCCATTCTGCCGTCTCTTCCTCTCCCTCTCTCGCTCTCTCCTCTCCCTTTCTCTCTCTTCCTCTCCTTTCTCTCTCTCTCCTCTCCTTTTCTCCATCTTTCTCTCCTTCTGCCAGTCTCTCTCTCCCTTTCTGCCATCTCTCTCCCTCTCCCTTTCTGCCAGTCTCTCTCCCTCTCCCTTCTGCCAGTCTCTCTCCTCTCCCTTTCTCCTCTCTCCTTCCCTCTTACTGCCACTCTCTCCCTCTCCCTTTCTGCCAGTCTCTCTCCTCTCTCCTTTCTGCCAGTCTCTCTCCTCCCTTTCTGCCATCTCTCTCCTCTCCCTTTCTGCAGTCTCTCTCCTCTCCCTTTCTGCCAGTCTCTTTCCTTCCCTCTTTCTGCCAGTCTCTCTCCCTCTCCCTCTCCCTTTCTGCCAGTCTCTCTCCTCTCCCTTTCTGCCAGTCTCTCTCCCTCTCCCCTTTCTGCCA
Source organism: Penaeus chinensis (assembly GCF_019202785.1). Taxonomy (NCBI): domain Eukaryota; kingdom Metazoa; phylum Arthropoda; class Malacostraca; order Decapoda; family Penaeidae; genus Penaeus; species Penaeus chinensis. The sequence goes on from NC_061831.1 coordinate 6,080,501, forward strand.
GTCTCTCTCCCTCTCCCTTTCTGCCAGTCTCTCTCCCTCTCCCTTTCTGCCAGTCTCTCTCCCTCTCCCTTTCTGCCAGTCTCTCTCCCTCTCCCTTTCTGCCAGTCTCTCTCTCTCCCTTTCTGCCAGTCTCTCTCTCTCTCCCTTTATGCCAGTCTCTCTCCCTCTCCCTTTCTGCCAGTCTCTCTCCCTCTCCCTTTCTCCATTCTCTCTCCCTCTTCCTTTCTGCCAGTCTCTCTCCCTCTCCCTTTCTGCCAGTCTCTCTCCTTCTCCCTTTCTGCCAGTCTCTCTCCCTCTCCCTTTCTGTCAGTCTCTCTCCCTCTCCCTTTCTCCCATTCTCTCTCCCTCTCCCTTTCTCCCATTCTCTCTCTCTCTCTCTCCCTTTCTCCCATTCTCTCTCACTCTCCTTTTCTCCCATTCTCTCTCTCTCTCTCTCTCTCCTTTTCTCCCATTCTCTCTCTCTCTCTCCCTTTCTCCCATTCTCTCTCTCTCTCCCTTTCTCTCTCCCTCTCCCTTTCTCCCATTCTCTCTCCCTCTCCCTTTCTCCCATTCTCTCTCCCTCTCCCTTTCTCTCATTCTCTCTCCCTCTCCCTTTCTCCCATTCTCTCTCCCACTCCCTTTCTGCCAGTCTCTCTCCCTCTCCCCTTCTGCCAGTCTCTCTCCCTCTCCCTTTCTGCCAGTCTCTCTCCCTCTCCCTTTCTTCCATTCTCTTTCCCTCTTCCTTTTTCCTATTCTCTAACCCTCTCCCTTTCTCCAATTCTCTCTCCCTTTCACCCATTCTCTCCCTCTCCCTTTCTCCCATTCTCTCTCCCTTTCCCTCTCCCTCCCTCTCTCCCTCCCCCCCCATGTTCTCTCCCTCCCATCACTCCTCACCCATCGTTCCCTCCTTCTTCCTTCAAACATTAACATAACATACAACATATGAAATGACACCAACCTCAGTAAAGCATTTTTGCGTCTCAAACAGCATTTGCATAAGGTCCTCCAGGGTATCTGACTCATCACTGTTAGCATTGTACAGAGATTGGGGCAGATTCTTTGCTCTACTGCTGATTTTTCTTCCTTTGTCCTGGAATAGCATATTGGGAATGAAAGAGTGTTTGTCAACTGATAAGCAAAGTTGCAAAAATATATAATAATAATAATAATAATAATAATAATAATAATAATAATAATAATAATAATAATAACAATGCCAATAATAATAAGAATAATAATAATAACAATAATAATAACAATGACAATGACAATTACAATAACAACAATAATAATAATAACAATAACAATAATGATAACGATAACGATAACGATAACGATAACGATAACGATAACGATAACGATAACGATAACGATAACGATAACGATAACGATAACGATAACGATAACGATAACGATAACGATAACGATAACGATAACGATAACAATAACAATAACAATAACAATAACAATAACAATAATAATAATAATAATAGTAATAGTAATAGTAATAGTAATAGTAATAGTAATAATAATAGTAATAATAATAGTAATAATAATAATAATAGTAATAATAATAGTAATAATAATAGTATTAATAATAGTAATAATAATTATAAATATAAAAATAATTATAATTATAATTATAATTATAATTATAACTATAATTATAACTATAATAATAATAATAATAATAATAATTAAAAAAAAAAATTAGATGCTATTAATAACAATGAGAAGGTACAAACTCATGCATTGATTAGGATTCTATTAACTTGTAATTGAAATGTATCAATGACATCTCTTAATTTGTAAAGCTTTGTTCTCATTCATACTTTCAATACCTGATTTTCTGTGTAAAATCAAGAAATCATAGAATATAAAGCTTTATGGCATTTCTATCTACCTATCTTCCTATCTATCTATCTATCTAAATACATATGTATGTATGTATGTATAAATACACACACACACACACACACACACACACACACACACACACACACACACACACACACACACACACACACACACACACACACACACACACATATATTGAACAAGAAAAAGACTAAGATCATATTCAACAATAGAGTTCAATTCAAACAGATACATGTACAAAGCAAAGTGCTTGAGGTAGTGGATAAGTATATATACACCTAGGGCAACTCATACAGACAAAGAGGAAATTGAGTGAAAAGATTGAGAGAAGCCTATGTTGTAGTGGATCGATTCAGTATGATGATGATGATGATGATGATGATGATGATGATGATGATGATGATGATGATGATGATGATGATGATGATGATGATGATGATGATGATGATGATGATGATGATGATGATGATGATGATGATGATGATGATGTGTGTTAGATAGATAAGCTGCAAACCCTTTGTTTCTAGCTAACAAAAAACTAGCATTACAGACCATTGAATCTTGGAATTTGTGACATACAAGAAGTGATTCAATCCAATAATGACTAAAGTAGAAAGACAGGCTGTTGCAAGAGGCTGTACTGGTTGTAATTGTCAAAGAAGTGCATGCTCAGTCCTACCAGAATATATGAAAGCACAGAGGCCCAGCAATCCTTAAGCACACAATCTTTACAGTATGGATGCACTAAGGGAGGGCAAATTGAAGATGATATTTTTGTAGAGGACTAATAGTTGTAGTAGTTGGTACAAGACATAACCTGCAGGCACGAACAGTAATGCCACAAATAAAGAAAAAAGACTGTAGAAAGTGCCGGCTACAGCCTAAATCCATTCAGCGCTCCCGAGTTTCAGCTCTATCAAGTCACGTATACCAAGGTGAAGACAATGTTTCCCAGGGGGTATTGGGGGGCAAAGCCTCCCCATCAACCCTCCCTGAAGGGCATACCCAGTCAAGGCAACTTACACATGGGACCCCAGTTGGCATAGGGAGGGAGGGAGGGAGGGAGGGAGGGAGGGAGGGAGGGAGGGAGGGAGGGAGGGAGGGAGGGAGGGAGGGAGGGAGGGAGGGAGGGGAGGGAGGGAGGGAGGGAGGGAGGGAGGGAGGGAGGGAGGGGGGAGGGGGGGAGGGGGGGAGGGAGGGGGGGGAAGGGAGAGGGAGAGGGAGAGGGAGAGGGAGAGAGAGAGAGAGAGAGGGAGAGGGAGAGGGAGAGAGAGAGAGAGAGAGAGAGAGAGGGAGAGGGAGAGGGAGAGGGAGAGGGAGAGGGAGAGGGAGAGAGGGAGAGGGAGAGAGAGAGAGGGAGAGGGAGAGAGAGAGAGAGAGAGAGAGAGAGAGAGAGAGAGAGAGAGAGAGAGAGAGAGAGAGAGAGAGAAGAGAAAGAGAAAGAGAAAGAGAAAGAGAAAGAGAAAGAGAAAGAGAAAGAGAAAGAGAGGGAGAGGGAGATATATGTTATTATGAAAATTATATTATGAAAATATATGTAAAGTTTGAGTATCCTGACAAGATACCCTTTCATGATAACAAAAAAAAAAAGGAAACCGTTTTGTACCATAATAATTTTGAATTTAGATGTGCTTGAATTAAGGGGTAAATTACGACTTCACTTCGACAACCAACTCTTTAAATTATGAGAAATTATCATGTAAACCGTGACTAACTATTACATAATAGCGTAATTAATTAACATATGATATTGAGGTGTCTTAAGAGTAATCAATCCCCATAATTCCTTTTCGTGTTTAAGCTTCTACCTATAGCTTTATTAACACTGATATCCTTTCGTATTCTACTGAACTCCCAAACAAATTGCACAAATCCGAAGAAAAAAAATCGAACTAAGAACATAAAATAATTGCCTAAAATACGAAAATAACAATTCCTTTCCATCCTCCCCAACACAAGCATTCAACACCCTACCACTCCCTCTTTCCTCCACTCTACTTCCTTAACAATCCCTCAAAACTAAGCAAAAAGAATCACCCCAAAACATTAAAATAGTCGCCACAAACCATATCCACTTAAAGAACCGGCAGGAAATGGACATAATATTGAGTCGCAACTTCGCCTCCGTCTCCTCTCTGATGCTGAAGGACGACTGCGATGTTCCTTTGTTTTAACGGGGTCGCTATTCTGTCGATTTTATTCTATTTTCTGCTATGTCTAGTCTGTTATTTTGTTATTATTATTATTATTATTGTTGTTGGTTATGTTTTATATTGGTATATGTGTGGTATTGTTGGTTTTAAAGAGTTGGTGGTGGTTGTCGTTGTATCTTTTTTATTTTTTTGTATTATTTATCATTATCATTTATTACCACGGTCTTTGTCGTCATTTTCAGTCTGACATGTGGAGATACTGACATGTGGCAATTCTGACAAGTATGACATGTGGCAATTCTGACATGCGGCATGACATGTGGCAATTCTGACATGCGACATGACGTGTGGCAATTTTGACATGCGGCATGACGTGTGGCAATTCTGACATATGGTATGAAATGTGTCAATTCTGATATGACACGCAGCAGCAACGGTAGTCGACTGAGGTCATGATAGAATAGAAATGAACCACTTGTTTAGACTAAGGCATTATAACAGGTATCCCGTTGAAGCTACAGAGTGTGGTGTTAATCCTATGGAGGGGATATGCCTATAGTGTTTTACAAGGCACTATAGACACCTTGTCTCGGGGACATAAGGGTGATAATCTATAGGCCTTGTAAACAAGGGACACCACTGTGCTCTGTGCTGGGTCGGGACATTCAGGAGAGGCCGGGGCGAAACGGAATAATCTTGAGTAATTTCAGTTTAAAATCGTACTGAATTCCGTATGACCATACGAAGTACACGAGACAATGGTCTGCAACTCTTCGTATTCTTCAAGGAGATAAATTGGATTCGTCATGAGACGAGGGAATTCATTTGTATAAGTAACTCTATTAAATATATCAAGTTATTCCATGTGTTCATAGTAACCAATTGATATAATAATGAAATAGAGTGAAGTTACAAAAGGGAAGTCACACGTAAAATTGGGAGCATTAGACATAACGAACACTGAACCCGCTCAGGAGAGAGTGGACAAAAATCTATTTCTAGTGGCCTAAGTGGAGACACGTTTGGGGCATATACAACTCACTGTCACCCCTACTACCTAAGGGAATGCCAAAGGTGGTGGGAAGTGGTATGTAAACACCACCAAAAGGGCTAGGTAATATTACGACCACGTTACTATGTGGTTAAACGTGACTTAGTTTGGGTCAATAATATTCCTAGTTCGGCTGCAGAGTCACACCCTTTGGACAGTATTTAATTTCACCATTTGCATTGAATGTCTAGGTTACCCAAAGAATTTCCACGAGTCTGTCATAAAAGAAAATGAAGTGTTTCGTTGGGATAACTATACAATATTAAGTACCTTGTTCCCCGTAGTTGATCAAGTGAGTCACCCCCCTTAACAAGATTTACTGCGCTCTGTCAGAGTAGTACACTATATAAAGAAGTGTGTGAATAGTTTTGGCAATGGCCTAAATATGGCTGAGCTAAAATAGGCAAAGAAAATGTTGGGTGAAATTATGAGTGCATATAATCTTGATATATTCAAATACGTTTTTTCCATACTTTACCAACGAGAGCCTAAATATACTTATTACGATGTCATATCCAAATTATAAATTATCATTAGAGTGCCGCAGACTGCTCCATTTTATTTGGAAAAAAGCCTCTGAAAAAAACCCTCAATGCGAGAGGTACCCCTCCTTCACTGTTTTACATATATTTTTCTATACTTTCATCAACATCAACAAAAGAAACGTGTCTGATGAGAACCATTTCTCGCCATGACTACCATGTCATAAACTCACATTGTCATACTTGAAGAGTACAGTGTTCTCATATTTTAATGTCAAGATGAAATACTTTTTCTTCATTCTTTTTAGCGACTCTGAGAAAAAAAAACATAAGATAAGACAATATCTTATTGTTCTATTTAGTCAGATGTGTAGAAATTATAATTTCAAGAATATTTTATATATAAAAGGGCGAGGTTTATCCATAAGCAATTTTGCCATTTGACATTCCCTTAGCTTCTTCCTCTTTTGCAATTTCCTTTTGTCTGGCGCAACTTTTCTCGATTTATTCTTCTTGTTTTTATTCAGTAAGAACCTGAAAAAAACTATATGGCGGATGTTACTATTCTTGTCGAAAGGATAATTCACTTGATCAAGAATGATGTAGATGATTTCACTGTTATAAGCACCAATAACTAACGAAATTACGAGAAAAAGTATTTGGATACTTCATGTGATCTAAGGAGGGGTGACTACCTTGATTATGAGCATTGTAAGTGAAGCACATTACTCTCTCGTAGGTTTTATTTGAGAACATCATTGTTTCTTCTCGGATTATTTTTATCTCTTGATTTGTTTATTGCACACAATCTGGCGTTGCAGTTACTCATAAAAATAAACAAAATCGTCTTCATACCGTTTCAGTTAATAATAAGATATTTTTGTATACATTATGATGCTCTTAACCCGGTATCGGTTCATATATTTATATGTGCACCATTTTTGTATAGTATGTACTTAAAGAAATTTATTGTAGCCTACAAAGCATAATAATAAGTGGTCCTGCTATGGCCCTGACTTGCCCCATGGCTAATATCTTTCGTTATTGAAAGGGAATATCATATTGAAATAAATAAATAAATAACATATACAAGCTCAAAGCCAATGTATACTTGTGTTTAATGGAGGAAGCGCTTTATTAAAATTTACTTGCATTTATGATGATCTAAATCGCTGATGCGTAATCTCGTATAAATAATGATAGTATGTGTAGCAATCTTCGTACATTTATAATGAGGTCCCAGGAATTGTTGACAAAGTTGTTCAATTGTTTGTTGAGCATCAGATAAATCAGATAATTTTACGGTAATCCTTCTCTACTCTTTTTCTTTTTAATTCTCTTCAGTATACTTCCTCCTTAATAAACATATTTTATATACTTTAGTGTGCACTAGGCTCGCATATTGTAAGCGCAAAAATATTTTCATATTGTACTACCTACTATTGCACCAACAAAAACAGAATGATAACTTTAGCAAGACATAGATTTATATAACCTAACATAATAATCCCCAATTACGGGATTTTCGTAGTTTGAACAATGGCACAGCCGATAACAAGTATTTACAACACAGTCTTACATCAGTGGACAATATGTATTGCTGTCAGAATGTTTTTTTATTTTGTGAATACTTGGCATTGTTGGTCTTGTTATTCTATTCTTTGTTTTGTTTGTGTTCGATCATAATGCTATAAAAATCTGACTTCTTACCCTTTGCCCGCCTCATACAAACATTATATGAAATATTACTAATTTTCAGTATTACTGTGCAATGTGCTATGCTGTGTCTGGAGTTTCAACCTGAGTGTGGGGGATTTAAGTGTCGTTGTAGGAGAATTTTGGCTCGAGAATGGCAATGTCAAATAATTATTTTAATGGTCTGTTAGTAGTTCTCACTAAAAGACAATGTTCCTGCAGTTAAGCCCAAATCGTTTTCTGCCAGTGTATTGTTGAAAATTACCTGAGTTGCACCCTTTCTAGCACAGCTCTACATATCCTAGAATTTGTGAAGAAATAGCAATTCCATTTGATGAACTATCTTCAGCTGTAATTTCTAGTGAAATGTTTGTTATGGAATACTAATCCCTGGCATATTACAGAACTTTTTTCTTTACTTTAGTTAATTCATGGCAGATAATTATGGATGAATGTATTTAAAAAATATTTTACTTCAAGGTTTAAAACTCCATCTGATTATACTTATACTAATATGGATATACTAATGTAGTTTCATTATTTTGTGCTGTTAGTAGATTTGTCATGATAATTGCAAATTCCATGACAGAGAAAGTGAAGGGAGGGATGTAAACTATTTTTTTGAAATCTTACATAATGTAGAGCTGTGTATATTCAAGGGCAGCTAACATACTTCTTGTACAGTTGTTAGTTTGTGAATAAATAAACCGTGATGTCGCATTGCACTCAGGGCAGTGATATTATTGTGCTAAGTGCAAAAAAAGTCATTGTTTGACTTGTGTTCCTGATTTTTTTAGCAGCATGGCATAATACTCAGAATTAGTTTTAGTGTAGATTTTAACTAGTTTAATATAGGTTAGTTTATAACTAATTTGGAGTCTTTTAGACATATCTTTTATCCAAACAACTTTTCCTGAAATAAATTTAGTGTTTATTACTATCACTAGTTATATTAGCTTTGCTCCATTTTTTTTTTTTTTTTTGGTATTACACCTTTTTTTTTTTACTTATGAATATAACCCAAGCTCATCTTGAAGGTTATGTCTCATTTCAATTGACTTGTGACCCCAAAACAATGGTTTACAGAAACCCCTTAAAAGTATTTTATGATCTTTTACCTAACTCTCAAGAATATTGTTATATTTTTGCAATAAAGTTGATTTTCTCTAGAAGTTTGCCATTGTCAAAGGTTTTGTAATATATATTTAATCAATATATATTATTTAAAGATCTTTTTTAGTCATTCACCATTATGTAATTCTAGGCATCTTATTAATTTTCTTAACTTTTTAATGATATTTTGTGTGTACATGCTAGTATATGAATGTAAAACCTTCTGCCAAAGGAGTATGTGAAGTAATATACTTCATTACATTGATTTAGTCTGTAAGACACCAAGGTTTATTTAACCTAGTTACCATTCACCCAATGTGAACAATTTCGTTCACATTTTCTCATCATCTGTGTAATATCTTAGTTCATATATCATAATTTAGGCCTACATTCCTTTATTTCTTGTATCTGCTTAGTGTATTCATTTGGTGTGGTTTCCAATATTTTAAAGAAACCTTTTTCTATAACATATCCATCGTATAATTCAGTTTCATTCACAAGAATATTATTCATTGCTTGTTGTAGTTTTAGCTAAGGTAACATACAAAATTAGTTATAGTATAGACAGCAGTAATTGTCCCAAGAATATATAATCTTTCTTCACAAATAATGTTTCATAATATTTCGAGATTATAAGAAAAAGGAATCTTAATGAGAGACTGGAATTTATACAAGTGTAGTATCCCTTTTACTAAAAAGTTACAATTTTGGTGATCACGAATCGTTAAAACCAAGATTTTTTTCCTAGAAAATGTTAAAACTGTATGAAAATCCACACTGACAAAATCTGCTTCCTCTACCTACATACACAAGAATTCAGTTAAAGCAATAACCTCCAATATAAAATATGTGGTCAAGGTCTGACAAAAATGGAATGCACTGTAAAACTAAGGGATTTCTTACTGGCTAATTTCTTTCCAGTTCTCTGTCTTACAAATCTTCTTTTTTACAAGGTGAATAAAATTTAAGTTCTATATTAATATTTAATATTTTTGTACAAAGATGCGTACTAGGTGAGAGACGTTGCAGTATAACACACTAGAACAGTAGATCTTGATGCCATGTCATGCTGGTTGGTTGAGCTCGTGACACAGTCCTACCAGATAGTCTTACTGCAAATGGCACTTTAAAAAAAAAATACTTAAGCATACGATACAATGAGGGAACTCCGTGATATATCACCAACAACTATGTTGATGGTTATATGACGAACAACAGCCATGTTGAGGTCCGGCCATGAGGTAACCAAGTAGAAGGAACTCATGAGAACCAGCAACCAAGTCTGTTTAGGATTATGATGGAGTCTACAGAGCCCCCAAATGGCCATCTCACATATTGGCAATGGACAATACAGTATTTTCAAAAAAATGTCACATTAAATAATTGTGTAAAAAAGACATAAAAACAGTGAAGCATCCATTTCAGAGCCAGAGATTTAGAGTACGGACTAGGGGCAATACAAGAACCTCCCACGTCACCCTTGAGCCAGCCAGCAGCATTGCTGGGGTCCGTCAGTTCTCTCTCGACCTTACGCTACAATGTCTCCAGAACAAAATGCGAGAGAGGCGGTGAGGAGAGATGCAAGGCTGGCCTGCAATGAACACTTCACCAATCGGCTCACTGGTCAGACGGATGCCACCCACCACGGTTCTGGGTTAAAAGTTTTCACACTTTCCTTTCAGTTTCAGCATTAGTCTCTTTGAAACTTTTTTCACTCATTTGGTCAAGTTTTTCATCTAAAACACTAGTTGTCTTTGTCACAATGTTACACCACAACACAAACACTGACTCACTCCTGTGCCACGATTCCCGGCTGGGTACCTGAGTGGGGTGGCTGTGGGGGCAACATGCCTATCTGACCTGGTCTATCACAATGGCTCTTGGCCACACTAACACACACTGACATAAACGTACATCTAAGAGTCCCGCATATGCACTTGACTGCGTCTACCTGCAGTACTGTTGCACAGGCCAGTGGTTACGGCCGTCTAAATGAAATTGCCTACACTGGTTCAAAACCTGCTAATATTCCATAAGGAAACAAATTGGAGCATAAAATTATGCTGATAAACTAAACATGCCTCATGGCACAGGTTATTTCTTATAAAACATCTTCAAAACAGGATGTTTTGATTATCAAACAACTGATGCTGTAGACGCTTTATCCCACTTCGTCCGCCGTCACTCTTAACTTGCTACAGAGTGACTCCCTCGGCGCAGGGCTTCAGAGGTGCGGAGGATGGGGGGCCTGATGGCTAGCTGTGGAGGGGCTGCAGGAATTGGGCCAGCTGCCTCCGACTATCACCTGCGGTCGTGGTACAAAAGGTACTGCGTGATAGAGAGTGGAAGATTGAGCTCCTCAATTCGCGAGAGGCGCTGTTTTCCAACCGCCTGTCGTATCACACGCCGACACAAGTCCATCAGTGGCAGGGGTTCCGCTGAAAAAACAAAACCGACTGTTAGAAAATGTTTGCCAAATACTCACAAGTACATTATTTTCTCACAATCAGCAACATAAATGATGCTAAGGATAGCTTCAAAAGGTTCTGCTTGCAGATTCTATAAATATCCAAATTTTTATGACTTCAAAATCAAAACAAACGATTTACATATTGTCTTATCAGCAAAACAATTCAAGTGGTTTTATCAGATCAAAAGATAACATTATACAATGTAATGGGTAAAGGACAAAAGCAACTTACGATCTAGGCCGCCTATGTATCTGATCGTGATCTCACAGTGACCCCACACTGCCGAGACAATAGGATACAGCTTCTTGCCTTTCAACCCTCGGAACGCTACCCCCAAGTACTGGCCTTCCACAACAAATGCCAAAGTGCCTTCGTCCATGTCAAGAACAACTGTAAAGAAAGAATAATTCATATAAACACATGAAGATACTCTTTGCTTCTGAATTTAGAGAAAGTATTATTTTCAAAGACCTTCATTTAAAAAACATACAAATACACATATGAAAGAAAAAAAAATATGCTTACCATAAAATTTATCTGGTACGACAAAAGTCTCGTCATTGTTTAATAGAGAAGGATATGTAATGCCTGAGTTGCCCTGCTTAGCATTGTGGTACAACTTATTTCGTCCTAAATCCCAGCCCCATGACTGGTCGTTGCTGCCCACCAAACTCTGTTGGAAAGGAGAGATTTTGTTAGCAAATACATAAAAAGAAATCAACAATAACATTATCATCAATAACTTTTCTATCTATTACCCCTACAATATTAAATTCCACATCTTATCACCCAACACAAAGAATATACAAAAACATGTTTAGCACAGCTATGTAAAATAATTAACATATCTGAATTCATCCAAACCAAATCCCAAGAAGTAAACATCCGAAACATCAAGTCTTTCTTTTAAAAAATGAGTGACCCAACGCACCTGGTAGCCTTGAGAATGTAAAGGAGCTTCTGCTGTTGCTACTCCAACTACTGCGTGAGTCCCACGTTGCCGGGTGGACCAGTTGATCTCCCACACGTGAAGGCCCCTCGTGTATCCTACTCGCCCTCGAATACAGTCTGTACTCTGGGCTACTGGATGCCGGTGGAACGTCATCTTGTCATCCTCCTGTAAACGTCAGATCAGGTATTAAAAAAACGTCATCTCATTTCTGGTACAATAACAGGAGGTAAGATACAAAAATTTACATTTTAATGGTAACTACATTAACCTCAAGCATATGAAAGGAAAGGGTAAACCCTAAACGAAGAAGTACCAACCTTGACGAAGATGTTAAGCGACCTATCATCTGCATTCCACGCGTGCTTGAGAGACGTATCTCGAGGGACGGGAGGCATGTCGAGGAGGAGGTCCAGCCGTTTGGGCCTGGTGTAGTCGGGGGACATGGCTAGCTCCCGGGTCAGGCGAGGTTGTAGAGACCCGCCCTCTCCCCGACCCACTGACTTCATACCACCTGAGGAAGAAGGAAAGAACACGTTAGTTTAATCATGATAAATATGTGATTACCTTATCTGCTTCTATTTTTTTGTTTGTTTCTCTATTATTCCTCTTGAAAGGCTAATGCTACCCGCCAAGCCAACTGAAGCACTGCAATGAAATCTGTCCTTGCACTTTGCTATTTGCAACCATTTTTGCGCCACACCATAAACCATCTGGCTATTTCACCCGACCTTCAAAAACACCGAACAATGGCTCCGAACCACATGAAATCAGCTGTGTATGCATACTGTACATTCACGACTCAAGGTCTTAAGGGCGAGACTAAAATGGGGGGAAAATGTGTAGATAATGAGCCCTACGCTCCGTTATCGTGAGCATCTGAGAATATGACGACTAATAGGAAATGTCAAAAACATGTGCAAGCTTCTAACCACGACAACAAAGTTAATGACGCATCCGCCATTTTTCAGAATAAGGTGTACGATTTACACTACGTAGAATGAGATGTCCAGAAGTACAGGAATGGCGGGTTAGGATGGAGGAAGAGGGAGAGGGTGAGGGCGAGGGTGGGAAGGGAGGAGGGTAGGGCAGGGGAGGTGGGGAGGTGGGGGGGAGAATGTAACAGTCAAGGCCAGGGTCGCGATGTGCTTCTAGCCTCACCACGATGAACCAGCACCAACATGACGCACGTAAACAACACTCACACGCTGAACTCATCAACAGGAACGTTCCACTCAACATTCCACGCCCCAAAAGTGAGGGTGTAATCCCTTATTTGATAACAAAGGCCCGGCGCGCATTGTACTCGGTCGCGATACAAAGGGAAATGCTCCGTGCGCGCTCGAAGGAAGATGATAGGGTTACCCCGGCGGACGGCCTAGAGCGGCAGGCAGGCAGGCAGGCAGGTAGGTAGAACGAGTCCCGGATACGGCAGACGTCATTCAAAACAGAATACACAGTACTCAGCCACACCATTTTCGGCATTCACGGAGAAGAACTGGCATCGACAAAACACCAACGTTCTAAAGAAAGAGAGAAGGAAGAAACAGAGAAAAAGGAAAAGGGAAATAAGTAGGTAGAGAGAGAGAGAGAGAGAGAGAGAGAGAGAGAGAGAGAGAGAGAGAGAGAGAGAGAGAGAGAGAGAGAGAGAGAGAGAGAGAGAGAGAGAGAGAGAGAGAGAGAGAGAGAGAGAGAGAGAGAGAGAGAGAGAGAGAGAGAGAGAGAGAGAGAGAGAGAGAGAGAGAGAGAGAGAGAGAGAGAGAGAGAGAGAGAGAGAGAGAGAGAGCACAAGGTCCCAGTGGAAAACGAAAAACCCCAAAGTTGCCGCGAAAAGAGTACACCTCCCCGGGGTAAAAAGACACGGGGAACCTGCCTGCCGCCAACACCCGAGCACATCGTTTCTTTGTCTCGGCGATTCCCACAGTCTTAATTGCCAGGGAAGCATCTCCAGCGCTCTCATTAAACCTCCGGACCACCGTGATTTGCCGCAGAACCTCTACCCTTCTCCCTTCCACGCTCCCCCGACCCCTTCCTCCCTTCCCTCCTGCCACAGGAAGGTCCGACGGTGGTGCGAGCGATAGGTGCAAGTGATACAGGAGGAGCATGTGTGTATGACGACGGATATCCCCTTTCCTACACCCGCCGGAAACCTTACATGAGGAACACCCGCCCCACCCAGGCGCCCGCTCGCCGGAAACCCACGCCGGAAACCTAAACTACCATTACACGTCAAAAGGTATTTCTCCCGCCAACATCCATCCCAAGACCTACTGTTCTCTTCTCAGGCATTATTATACTTATAATCGTATCTTGGAAACAAACAAGCTAAACTGTAAATAACAACCAGCTAAATAAATAAGCTTCCACGCCAGGCTGTCCGAGCTAAAAGGTTGCATACTCAGCGGAGTGTGGAAGCGAACGATGACGTCAGTCCAATCAGCTGACTGTGGCCCAGCTGGTGGTGAATGGGGGGAGGGAGGTTAGGGAGGGGAGCGGCCCGACCATAGGAGCGAGAAGGGCACGTCACACACACTTCCTCTATTCTCTGGCTTCCTTATCAAGCTGTAATGACCCTTACTAATCGAACTACCAATCGATATGCTAAACTTAGGCTCGGGCGTGAGAAAAACAAACCCCGGAGCCCCAACCCGCCCAGCTGCCGCGCGAATCATCACCCATCCGTTATCGCCCCATCTGCCCCCGATTGACACAACACTTCAGAGATAGCAGGCCGTGTCAAGGGCCTGTATTAACGAACGCTGCGGCGATCACGACGCCTCTATTGCCATAAAAATTAGTCGCTAAAATTAACAACGAAAAAAGTATCCTTGAATCAGACACGGGAAAAAAACTTGAAGGCCATGTGAACAACGTTGGTAATGACACCCTTACCAGCAAGTTATATCCCCAAAGCTAACCTCCCTACTTTTATAACATGCCCTCCAACTGATACGTGCAGAAAAAAATACTGGCAATACGAAAAGCGAGGTAGGCTCGTAGGGAGGCGGACGGGGGTGCGGGCGGGGAGAAGTGTTCACACTCAAGAGTCCCCTGACCCACCACGTTACTACACCAACTGCACTCTACACCCGCGCTACATCCCATTCTACACCCGCATACCTCACGCTACAATCAATAAACCAGAGAGCTGCTGTGGAAACTACGCTTAGCCCAGAGCGAATGCATGTCGGGACTACACAACCACGGTTTGCGAAGCAGTAACGGAGGCTAATTACAAAGATGTTTAGTCTTGGTGTTTTCGCAAAGGGGGGGAGGGATCGTTAGATTTACCGCTGAATGGAGGTGCGCACATCACTCGCGACTAGAACACTGCTCGGTCCCATCGTCCAGAACACACAAACGAATGAATGAACACGCTGATGACAGAACCAAAGCAGGCAGGCAGCAGGTGTGTGAGGGCAGCAGGAGCGTGGTAACAAAGGCTGACCTTCAAAGTGAGGACTGCGCTGCCTGCCTGCTTCCCTCCCTCACCCCCTCCCCCACTACCGGTGGAGTGTGTCGGTACAACACTGCACATATACACGCACCCATTGCCTCCGCCGCACGTAAACGGCGAAAACACGCCGCCTCTTACCGTAATAGATGTGGTAGGCATGGTGGTCGTAGTGGGGCTGCGGCGCCACGAGGTCACCGCCCGCCATGATGTCCTCGCCGTACTCCTCTTCGTCGGTGGACGAGTCGTCGGACTCGTCGTCCGGGAGCGACGCGAACGAGACCAAGGACGAGGTCCTGGAAGGCCACGTAGGAGCACTGGTGTCCTCGAGCTCCGCGTTAGTGTTCAGTGACGAGATGGAGGGCCACCTGGCCGTGCATGCACTCTCGGGAGTCGTGGGGGCCGAGGCGCTGGCTGAGGGAGGCGCGGCCGGGCGAGACGAGGCCTGCGTGCCCGCCTGGGGCAGAGGCAGTCGTGCCAGAGCCGCTAAGAGGGCGGCGTCGGCAGGGCTCAGCACAGGAGGGACACTGGGGTTCTGACGCTGCTGGGCGTTGGGGTGAGCGGAAAGCAGGGCGGCCAGGTGGTGCAGGCGCGCTGGCAGGTCAGGGTGGGCTGCCGAGAGGTCGCCTAGGGCCGCCAGGGGCCTGACGAGTGCAGGGTGGTGCTCGTTGGGCGTCGGGAAGAAGCCCTCCCGAGAGAGTGAGCGAGCGATCCTCTGGTGTGACCACACGTGGCGCGCCAGAGCACCTCCGCCCCCAATGGGCTCCGTTCCACTGTGTCGCCTGCGCCCGTGTAGGGCGCCGCCGCCCACAGCGCTGGAGGAGCTGCTCTCTTGGCCCTGCGCTCCAGCCTCGCTCTTGTCCGCTGAGCCGCCCTCAGGGTCCTCTGCGTTGCTCTCAGAGCGCTGGTCTTGGTGGTAGAGCTTCGTGTAAATATCCGGGTGGGAATTATTCGTGCACGAGTGGTTGTTGAGGAGCGCGCTGGCGGTGGCGGAGTGGTGTGCGGCAGCGGTGCGCTCGCCACGGCGCTGCCTGCTGAACTGAGCCACTCGGCCGCTCGGACTCGCACGCCCGCACCCGCTGCTGCCGCCGCCGCAGCCGCAACCAACACCTCCACTACACTCGCTAACACTGCACCCTTCCCGCCCACACTCCGCCGTGGAGTTGGCCATCGTCTCCTGTGACACAGCACGGTCAAAGGTCACGAACAGACGACCAATGTCAAAAAGCACGTTTTTGTTTTTGAAACACGAAAAAAAAAAAAATCAATAAAACGTTCTTCTCACTCGACGTAACACCAAAACAAAAACACTGCCACAAGTAGACGTATATATGCAACTGTGGCTTTTCGGGGACCCTTGTCGACGAAGTCCGAAGTACAACTGAACGCGAGAAAGAGAGATCGAGCGAGCGAACGAACGGAAGGGCCGGCAAGCACACGACCACACTGCGGCTCGGCACACTAGAACTGAGTGGGATGCCCAGGTGGCACGTGGCTATATTGCCCCCGAGGCGACGCGGGAGCCACCATGCCAACATCCGCGCCAGGGGGACCGGGGGGGAAACAGGGAGAGGAGGGAGAGGGGAGGAGCACGAGCACGGGGAGGGGGTGAGGGAACAGCAAGAGAAGGAGAGGATGAGAGAGTAAAGGGTAGGAGGAGGTAGAGAGGGGGGAGGGGAGAAGAGAAGTAAGGCTACCAGAAACGGCTGACTCACACGGAGGAGAGAGGGAGGGAGGGGAAGAGGAGATAGCGAGAAAGACAGAAAGAGCGAATACCTATGACGTCACCACACAACATGCGAGTAAGGCAAAAGCCGATGGACATTGAAAGAATTCAACACTGGCACACGGCCCAAGTTTTTGTACCTGACGGAATTATTAGTTATGCAAGCGTGTGTAGGGGGGGGGGGGGGGCTCGACAGGTAAATCATTCACTGCAACATTTGCAACACAAAACCTCCATCGTCTGTGTAAATGATATGAGCTCATTAACATACAGATACCACCAATGTGACGAATGCTACAGACCAACTGCATTTTTAAGAATGAAGAAAAAGCTAGGTCACCTAGATTGCAAAATATAATTTGCAAAAACGCAAATATGATGATATGTTTCCAAACCTCCAATAGCTCCAGTGAGTTCAACCAAATAACTAGGAAGAGAGGAAATGCAAAAATACTGAACAATAACAATAACAATTATATCAATGAAAATAATAATAACAATAATAATAATAATAATAATAACAACAGTAATAGTAATTATAATAATAGTAATGAATATAAAAATGGCTATTATAATGTTGATAATAGCAAAGAACAAGAAAAAAACACTGAAATGAATAATGAAAATAAACAAACTTGTTTCCCCATCTTCCCTCTGTGTTTATTTCCCTATTAGAATACTTTCACTGATACCTATTACTCCTAACGTCCAAATAAAGGCCATAACCATTCCACCTTAAAAAAAACAATATAACAAAAACAAAACAAAAAAAACAGGAAAAATTTGATTAACCAATAAATATTTCTTGCAACCCTCGTCCCATATCCTCTATACTTTTCAACAATTACAAAAAAAATATATATATATATATCAATACACAATAAAAAAAAAAAAAAAAAAAAAAGTAAGGGATAAACTTAAAAGACAGAGCAAAGTAAGACCGCGATTCAAGTTTAACACGAAATCCCAGTGTTAGAAAAAAAAGATGAACAAAACTTAGCACGTAATCATGGCGTTGAAATTGGCGCCTTCTTTTACACCAGGGTAAGAGAGAGAGAGAGAGAGAGAGAGAGAGAGAGAGAGAGAGAGAGAGAGAGAGAGAGAGAGAGAGAGAGAGAGAGAGAGAAAACATTTAACACGAAATTCTTGAAGTTTAAAATCGTATTTTTTTCTTCTATAAACGTGTGACCTTCTGATTATTTATCGCTGTAATCTTCCCGTTTCTTTTTATTCTACTTTTTTATTGTTTTCTTTCTTCGTGGCCGCAGTATTAGCTTTAAAACTATTTCTCTTCGTATTTTTTATCATCAAAATGCTATATTCTTCTTCTTGTTCCACCTATTCCATCATTCTTCTTGTTCCACCTATTCCATCATTCTTCTTGTTCCACCTATTCCATCATTCTTCTTGTTCCACCTATTCCATCATTCTTCTTGTTCCACATATTCCATCATCATCATTCTTCTCTTTGTTCCACCTATTCCCTCATCATTCTTTTCTTATTCCCTCATCATTCTTCTCTTATTCCATCATCATTCTTTTCTTATTCCCTCGTCCTCATTCTTTTCTTATTCCCTCGTCCTCATTCTTTTCTTATCCCATCATCATTTTTCTCTTATTCCCTCGCCATTCTTCTCTTATTCCATCATCACCATTCTTCTCTTATTCCATCATCACCATTCTTCTCTTATTCCATCATCACCATTCTTCTCTTATTCCATCATCACCATTCTTCTCTTATTCCATCATCATCATTCTTCTCTTATTCCATCATCATCATTCTTCTCTTATTCCCTCACCATTCTTCTCTTTTTTCATCATCATCATTCTTCTCTTATTCCCTCATCATTCTCCTCTTATTCCCTCATCACCACCACCATGCCTCGGCCACGTCTTTGTCTCAGCACAGTTTGCCGCCCTCGTCACGTTGTAAAATCCCGCTGTTACGAATAGCCCTCGAACAGCGGCGGTGGCGGTGGTGGTAGCGGCGCGGGACGAACGGATGTAGTTTTGTGTTCCGTTAACACCACCTCCTTCCCCTCCCTCCCCTCCCTCCCTCCCTGCCCCCTCCCCCCGACCCCTTCCAGAAAAAAAGACAAAAAGAAAAAGGACCTTCAGGAGGGTTTCAATGAATCATGAATGCGTCAACAAGGTCAACGACCAGTGAGGACGTAGGGGGAAACAAAGTGTCTTTCCGTCTACTTTAACAAAGACAAAAAGTAACGATGAGACGGCCACATAAACGCCAATAAAGAAAGTAACAAAACAACGGTTTTTAATATCTATTCGTCAACAAATGTTTTCATCAAAACAGGCAAACAAACAAATAAACAATTACACGGAATACTTTATATAAACCACATGTATTTCTGTACGCACAATACGCAAAGACGTATTCCAGACAAGGGCATACAGACAAAGTGTAGACACAAACTCCCATACATAATAACCACTCCACGCCAGTCTGAACAGCGCTCCGAATCCACGTGGTCGAAGCCGATGACGAGAGCGAAGCCGAAGGAAACGTTTCCGA
>NC_061831.1:6107484-6109984 GCF_019202785.1 Penaeus chinensis
ATGTGTATGTGTGTGTGTGTGTGTATATGTATGTACGTATGTACGTACGTATGTATGTATGTATGTATGTATGTATGTATGTGTGTGTGTGTGTGTGTATGTGTGTGTGTGTGTGTGTATGTATGTATGTATGTATGTATGTATGTATGTATGTATGTATGTATGTATGTATGTATGTATGTATGTGTATGTGTATGTGTATGTGTGTGTATATGTATGTACGTATGTACGTATGTACGTATGTATGTATGTATGTATGTATGTATGTATGTATGTATGTATGTGTGTGTGTGTGTAAGCGTCTGCTTGTTAGTCCCTGTCTGTCTTTCTGTGTCTCTATCTATCTGTCTGCCTCTCCCTCCCCCGTCTGAAAAGGTTAACACAGAACGTGTGTGTGCGCGTGTTTGAGTAGGTACGAACAGACAAGACCTTGAAACTGGCGCTTGCAAGGATTACAAGCTGCGCCGTGACCTTGTGTTCGGCCCTCGCCATCTCGCCCCGACCCCTTCGCGCTCAAGAACACACACGCGCGCGCGCACTCTCGCTCTCTCTCTCTCTCTCTCACCTGCCTTTTAAGTACAAGCACCAAGTAAAGAACGAACAGTGACTAAGATAAGTGCATATACATGTACATTGCGCAAAATAATAAATTAACAAATAAACAAACAACCAAACACACGTATACATATACATGTATTCACAAAGGCATATAGGTATGCTTAAACACAACACACACACAAGCATAATGAAATAAGACACACACACGCATATTGAAAGAAGATACACATATACGCATGATGAAGTAAGACGCACACACACGCATACACGATCATATCACCACGGCGAAATGGCTAAATATATAAACATGCGTAAGGGTATCAAGCGATAGGGTACCTTCCGGGGTACGAAAATAACCATAATGCAAGGGCAGGTGCCCTACATCCCCATCCCCAGCTCTTCCTCCTCCCCCTCCCCTCCTCCTCTTCCCAACCACCATTCGGCTCCTCTAACATTTCCCTTTCACCCCTTCCCTCCCTCCCTCCCTCCTTCCAACCTCCTCCTCCTTCTCCTTCTCCCCTATCACCCCTCCCCCTCCCTTCTCTTCCCTTCCACCATCCCTCTCCTCTCATTATCCTCCACCCTCCCATCCCCCCCCATCCTCCCATCCCTCCCTCCCTCCTTCCTTCCTTCCCTCTCCTCCTCCCCTATCTCCCACCGCCCACTCGCCCGTCGTCTTGGCTCTCCCGGCTCACCCTACACCCCGCCCACACCGCGTAACCCGATCGCACCCCCCCCCCCAACCCCCCGCGACGCCCTCTTCTCGTCGCCGTCATTGAAACATCATTCCCGATTGCGTCTCCTGTCGATCCTATTCCTTGTCCTTGGCCCGTCCTTTGTCCTTTGGAATCTTGGTCTCTCGGGCCTTGTCTTCCAATGTTTCGTTTTTGTTTTTTTACTTTTCTATTTCTTATCATCGAATATATTATTTATTTGTGTGTGTGTGTGTGTGTGTGTGTGTGTGTGTGTGTGTGTGTGTGTGTGTGTGTGTGTGTGTGTGTGTGTGTTCGTGTATGTGTGTGTCTGCGTGTGCGTTTCAGCCCCCTTCCCCACACAATCTTCGCCTCTTATCCTCCCTACCTCTATCACCACCATCATCTCTCTCCATCTCCCGTCCTTCCTTTCAGCCTAACCCCTATCCCCTCACAGCTAAAATCTGCCTTCCGCTTTAAGGCCGAGAGGAAAAATAAAAGACCTTTCTGACAAGTTTATCGTCAGACAGAGAGGCTGTCCCCGGCGCCCTTCCGCCTTGGGTGCCCTTTGGGAGACACTCGCTCTCTCTCTATCTTTTACTCCATCATAGTTTTTGTCTGTCTGTCGTCTGCCTTCCTCCCAATGTTCTTACTAATTTACTCTTCCTTCTTGAACACTCCCTTTGTATATTATTTCCAATATCACTTTCTTATTTTTTTACATTTTCCCTATCATCATCCTCATCTTCCTCTTTCTATTCCTTCTATTATTCCTCCTCCTCCTCCTCCTCATTCTCCTCTTCCTCCTTCCCCCTCTCCACCTAGGTGGGCGAGCACACCACATACTTGGATCTTGTTCTCGGAACTTCCTCCACCTGGCAACACCCTTCGTGGCACTCTTTGCTTCCTCTGAATTCACAAGCCCACAAGTTATTTCATCCTGCAACCATTGCACACAGGCTGCCTAATGCATACACTGAAGACGTTAAGTAAATGCAATACTAATTGTGTATTCCATAAGCGGATTTAAGCGCTGTGACACTGAAGATAAAAATCTTTCCCTCCCTTTCCCCCTTTCCCTTTTCTCTCCCTTATCCACATCCATTTCCTTATCCCTCTCCCTCTCCTCTTTCCTCTTCCACGACGCGTACGACGTCCCAGCCCGA
This sequence comes from Penaeus chinensis, assembly GCF_019202785.1. Taxonomy (NCBI): domain Eukaryota; kingdom Metazoa; phylum Arthropoda; class Malacostraca; order Decapoda; family Penaeidae; genus Penaeus; species Penaeus chinensis. The sequence goes on from NC_061831.1 coordinate 6,109,901, forward strand.
CGACAAGGCAGAGAGCAGCCCCTTCGCCCGCGCCGTCGTCGTGTTACGCGGCTGTGCCCGACGCCCCCACCCCCACCCACCCCG
>NC_061831.1:6114984-6124984 GCF_019202785.1 Penaeus chinensis
ACACTCCCCTCCCCTCCCCTCCCCTCCCCTCCCCTCCTCTTCTCCTGTTCTCCTCCTCTCGGTCTACCTTCCCTCCCTCCCCTCTGCCTCAGGCCCTTTAATACAGCCCTATTGCTGTGCCAAAACGTCTCTCACACGTTAATTTGTAAACGAAGAAAGTAAAAAAATCTGCATTGAGGGACTAGACCGGTCTGGGGCAGCGAGGAGGAGGAGAGGGGAGGAGAAGGAGGAGAGGGGAGGAGGAGGAGGAGAGGGGAGGAGAAGGACGAGAGGGGAGGAGAAGGACGAGAGGGGTGGAGAAGGACGAGAGGGGAGGAGAAGGACGAGGAGAGGGGAGGAAAAGGAGGAGAGGGGAGGAGAGGAGAAGGAGGAGAGGGGAGGAGAAGGAGGAGAGGGGAGGAGAAGGAGGAGAGGGGAGGAGAAGGAGGAGAAGGGAGGAGAAGGAGGAGAGGGGAGGAGAAGGAGGAGAGGGGAGGAGAAGGAGGAGAGGGGAGGAGAAGGAGGAGAGGGGAGGAGAAGGATGAGAGGGGAGGAGAAGGATGAGAGGGGAGGAGAAGGATGAGAGGGGAGGAGAAGGATGAGAGGGGAGGAGAAGGATGAGAGGGGAGGAGAAGGATGAGAGGGGAGGAGAAGGAGGAGAGGGGAGGAGGAGGAGGAGGAGGAGTAAGAGACGAGGCTAGGAGAGGTAAGACGAGATGAAGGTGGAGGTGGAACAGACGATAGTAGTAAAATGAACATAAACCATAAAATATACACACATTACCCTACATTTCTAAGACAAGATGCTTTAATTCACCAATCTTTCGCCTAAGAACTGCAACATGTCAACATCCAAAGATAATGTTTCTACACCTGCAATATCAACAAACCGACCGACTTGCCAAAGAGCGAGGGAAAATTCATTCAAGAACCCTCTAGCGGGGAAAATAAAAATTACCACGTACCCCGTTTTCTTGAGAAGGAAATGGATGGGAAACTAAAACAAGTAAGTAAATAAATAAATAAATAAATAACAAACGCAACCAAAATCGAGGGAAACGAAACAAGGAAAAGGAAAAAAAAAAAAAAAAAATAAAGGTGTAAATAAGAATGTAATAACTACCCCATTCATTCTAATATATATCCTTTCTACAGTGAAGAGAGAAGGGGGGGGGGGGGGTAAATGGGCAAAAAGAAGAATAAGAAAGAGACCATTATTAATACATAAAAAGAGGGAAGGACGATATTCAAAGTAAGCCCCTGGAGGGAATGAAGGAAGGGTTAGGGGAGGGAATGAGGGAAGAGTTAGGGAGGGAAGGGTTAGGGAAGGAAGTTAGGGGAGGGAAGGTAAGGGAGGGAGGCCAAAGGTAGTAGTGGCACAGTGACCATGTCCTATCCCTACCCACCCCGCCCCAACCACGCCCCTTACCGACCCATCTTCCTCCCTTCCCCTCCCTCCCCCCCCCCCCCCCCCCCCCCCCCGTCCACTTTACCCTGCCAAGTTAACTGACCCTCAGGAGTCGCCACCGTTAACTCGGCCTGCCCTTCCTTCCCTCCCCAATCCCTCCCTACCCTTCCCCCCTCCCATCTCCTACCTCCTTCCACCCACCCACCTTCCCCTCCCCCCCCCCTCCTCCTCCTCCTCCTCCTCCTCCTCCTCCTCCTCCTCCTCCTCCTCCTCCTCCTCCTCCTCCTCCTCCTCTCGGTGTCGCGCGAACCCTGCAGGTATTTACGGAACCTCAACGCGGCGTTTTGCAGAGACCGAAATATTGCTTTACGAGGCAAGAGGAGGTCAGAGGCACGGAGACGGAGGAGGAAAAGGAGGAGAGGAAGGACGGTAGGAGGCGAAGGAAAAGGAGACGGATGGCTGATGTAGAGAAATGGGCAGGGGAAAGGGGATAAGGGGGCTTAGATAATGGGGAGAAGGAGAAGAGGATGAGAAGGGAAAGAAAAAGAAGAAAAAGAAGAAGAAGAAGAAGAAGAAGAGGCGAAAGAGGAGATGTAGGAGGAAGAGAATATGAATACAGAAAAGAAGACGAAGAGGGAAAACTTAAAAGAGAGCAGACACTCCCCTCCCCTGCAAGACACAGGAAATCCCCCAGCTCAAACGCCCGGCATCCAGCGATTGGAAAAAACAGTTACTTCCGCGGCCAAACAAGCACAAAAAAAAAAAAAAAAACGCATCGCACACCTCCAACATGAAGACAAAACAAGAAACAAACACACACACAAACAAACACACACACACACACACACACACACACATACACACAATTATTAAGTTTTGAATTTCATTACATAATAGAAGCATCTTTTTATGTAGGCCTCCACTATCAAAGAGGAAAAAAATAGAGTAATTGATAGCAAGACAGAGGAGACGAGATGAGAAGCGAACAGATGAAAGAGAGAAGCAAAGAAAAATAAAAGAAAGAAACAAAATAAATGAACAAGGAAAAAACGAACGAACGAAGGAGAAAAGAGAGAAAGAAAGAGAGAGAAACCAGCAACAGCCAACGAATTCAGAAGAAAAAGGGGGGAAATGCAGCGCTGACGATGGAGGCTAAACGCAAGAACGGGCACAAAAATAACCCCAAAATAACTCCAAAAAGACGGGCCGGGAGAAGGCAAATTGCTACCCATGTGGCGGCTGTATGAAGGGAAGGCCATCAACACAAGTTATGCGAGGAATCAAAGGCAAAATCAAGAGAGGGGAGGAAGGTAAAAGGACACGAGAGAGAGAGAGAGAGAGAGAGAGAGAGAGAGAGAGAGAGAGAGAGAGAGAGAGAGAGAGAGAGAGAGAGAGAGAGAGAGAGAGAGAGAGAGAGGGAGAGATAGGGGGTGGGGGCGGAAGAGGGAATGGAGAACGAGGAAAAAAAAGGAGAGAGAAAAGGGGAGACCGGAGAGGAAAGAGGAGAAACAGACGAATAAGAAAATAAAAAGAAGAGAGGAGAGGAAGCGAGAAAAGAAACAAAAAAAAAAAAAAAAAAAAAAAAAAAAAACAGAGGGAAAGAAGAGGTAAATGAGAGAAGAGGAAAACGGATGAGGAAAAAGAGGAAAGACAAGACAACAATAGAAACAACCACGGAATAAGAAAATGTGAGAGGGGGAAGGGGACAGGTAAGCAGAAAGGCGAGAGGGATGAGGGACGAGGTGGGGAGGGACGATATATGTGGCAATGAGGGGAAAAAAACGACAAGCAGGTGACACAGGAGGAAGATTGCATAATGTATTTTCGTGCTTGTGCATCACCCAGGGTGAGGGGGGGGGGTGCGAAGGGCGGTCATGGGGAGAGGGGAGGGGGAAAGGGGGTGAGAGAGAAAGAAGGAAGGAGGGAACGAGAGGGAGAGAAGGAAGGAGGGAACGAGAGGGAGAGAAGGAGGGAGAGAAGGAGGGAGAGAGGGAGGGAGAGAGGGAGGGAGGGTGGGGGGGAAAGAAAGAAGGAAGGAAGGAAGGAAGGGAGAAAGGAAGGAAGGAAGGAGGGAGAAGAGAGAGAGAGTATATTTGTGCACGAGTCGCCGATCCCCCCCCCCCCCCCCCCCCCCCACATACACACACACACTGTTCAAGCCCTTCACTATCAGCCCACGACGCTGTAAAAATAAAGTCTTATCCCGGAGGAATACCATAACCTTCAGGGCTCAACCACAATCGATAATATCGCCCTTTAAAACACACACACAAACACGCACGCACATACACACACACACACACACACACACACACACACACACAAATACGCACGCACATACACACACAAAATACGCACGCACATACACACACAAATACGCACGCACATACACACACATTCCCCGCATATGAAATCATCAATTTACTCTTCCATTGCAAGGCCTCATTTTTTTTCCCTTCCCCCCTTGCCCTCTTCCCCCTACCACCCACCACCCCCCCTCAACGACAGGACACCCGAGCACAAAAACAACAACAAAAAATACCTTCCCCCCTTTCCCCGCGCCAACAAATACTTAGCAAACAAAACAATGGCGAGAAAAAAATAGATAGATAGATAGATAGATAGATAGACAGATAGAGATAGAGAGAGAAAGAATGGCTAAGGAAATGGTGGGGGGGGGGGGGAGGATATCAATCACACTGATGAAGACTAACAAGTATCGATAATACAATACAAATAAAAACCACAACAACAAAAGTGATGATGATATTGCCAACCACAATAATAATGGCAGCCCGAACAAGGGACTATAAAACAAGCAACGCCATCATCATCAACACACACACACACACACACACACACACACACACACACACACACACACACACACACACACACATCCTTCCTGGCACGTATATCTACAAATCCCTATCACGTTACTTCCTCAGGGACGGAGGAGGAGGTGGTGAGGGAGGAGGAAGAAGAGAGGGAGGAGGAGGAGGAGGAGGAGGAGGAGGAGGAGGAGGAGGAGGAGGGGAGGGGGAGGGGGAGGAGGAGGAGGAGGAGGAGGAGGAGGAGGAGGAGGAGGAGTAGGAAGAAGGAGGAGATAGAAAAGAGGACAGGGAGGGAGAGAGGAAGGATGGCGGAAGGATACTGGGTAAAAGTAAAATAAAATGGAAATACATTGAAAGACAGGAACGATGGGAAATATGTGAAAAGAGCGGAAACAAGAAAACGGGAAGGGAGATAGACATCGATGTCCAGGGTCACACGGTAAGGTTGGCCAAAGGGAGAGGAGAGAGTAGGGGAAGACACGAGATAATAGGAAAACAAATTAGCGATTTTTTTCCTTGGTTTTTAAAACTTGGGTGAGGTTTATGTTTATCTCAATTTGAAGGCCTCTTTAAACCGACAAACACAAAGTACTACTGGAGAGCGAGGTAAGAAGAATCTTACCAAGATTAAAATACAGAAATTAAGAAAATAAGAAAGAAAGAGAAAGAGAGAAAGAGATGAGAAAGAAAGAGAGAGAGAGAGAGAGAGAGAGAGAGAGAGAGAGAGAGAGAGAGAGAGAGAGAGAGAGAGAGAGAGAGAGAGAGAGAGAGAGGGGGGGGAGAAACACTCAACAAATACCGCAAATTGCATTCAGACGACGTACGCCAGTTCGTGTCCGCGCGTTTGTTTGTTTGTTTGTTTGCTTGATTCCACATTTAAATCCAGAGTTTGAACGTCAGTCGGAAAGTGTAGATAACAACATTTAACGAATAAGGAGATGACAATGAGACGACAACTGATGGATGATGGATGGATAATGGATGATGGATGATGGATGATGATGATGATGATGATGATGATGATGATGATGATGATGATGACGACGACGACGATAATGATGATAAAGGATGAATGAATGAATAACAATGAAAATAAAGTGATGGTGATAAAACGAAGGTGAGAATGAAGGATAAATAGGTAATGGAGAAGGGTAAGTCAACAATACCCTTCACGCTACTTTGCAAACCACTTGGCGGCCGGCAGAGGCTACGAGGAGGAGGAATTGTTGGAAAAAAGGGAAATAGTAAAATAGAGAAGGGAGGGAGGTAGGAAGGGAGGAAGGGAGGGAGGGAGGGAGGGAGGGAGGGAGGGAGGGAGGGAGGGAGGGAGGGAGGGAGGGAGGGAGGGAGGGAGGGAGGGAGAGGGAGGGAGAGGGAGGGAGAGGGAGGGAGAGGGAGGGAGAGAAGGAGCGGGATGAAAGGATAAGAGGGGAACGGAGGAGAGGCAAAAAGTGGATAGAGAAAAGGAACGAGAGGAAAGACGATACAGAATGGAGGAATAAAACGCGAAAACGAGAGAAAAGGAAAGAGAAAAAAAAGAGAAAAAGAAAAGAAAAACAGAAAGAATAGCTAAAACAACCTGCCAAGAATCCCACACTATTCACCCAGTAAAAAATGTCTGGCATGATCTTGCAATAAGCACTCTTAACAAAGACCCCCCCCCCCTTCCTTGGACCAGAAGGACAAAGGGTATGTGTTGCAAAGGGAGACATAGATGGCAAGGGAGAGGAAGGAGGGAGAAGGAGGGGTTGGGTAAACAAGGCACGGTCATTAAGAGAGAGGGAGGGAGTAAGGGAGTGAGGGAGGGAGTGAGGGAGGGGGAGGGGAGGTTGAGGGAGAGGATGGGAGACATGGAGATAGACAGATAAAGAGCAAGCAAGGTGGAAAGAGACTGAAAAAACGTGTGAAAGATATAAAAACGAGAAAAAAAACGGAGGAAAAGACGAAAAGAAAGAAAGAAAAAAAAAGAAAAAAAAAAAGAAAAAAAAAAAAAAAAAAAAAAAAAAAAAACGAAATATTCCCGAGGTAAAAACCATTAGTGTCTGGCACTCACGGTGTTTCACGCTTCCTGTGCCAACGTCTCTTTCACGGTCAGCACGGCCGTGGGGAGGGGGAGGAACGGCGGAAAGGGGAGGGGGAGGAACGGCGGGAAGGGGAAGGGGAGGAACGGCGGGAAGGGGAAGGGGAGGAACGGCGGGAAGGGGAAGGGGAGGAACGGCGGGAAGGGGAGGGGGAGGAACGGCGGGAAGGGGAGGGGGAGGAACGGCGGGAAGGGGAGGGGGAGGAACGGCTTGAAGGGGAGGGGGAGGAACGGCGGGAAGGGGAGGGGGAGGAACGGCGGGAAGGGGAGGGGGAGGAACGGCGGGAAGGGGAGGGGAGGAACGGCGGGAAGGGGAAGGGGAGGAACGGCGGGAAGGGAAGGGGAGGAACGGCGGGAAGGGGAGGGGGAGGAACGGCGGGAAGGGGAGGGGGAGGAACGGCGGGAAGGGGAGGGGGAGGAACGGCGGGAAGGGGAGGGGAGGAACGGGCGGGAAGGGGAAGGGGAGGAACGGCGGGAAGGGGAGGGGGAGGAACGGCGGGAAGGGAGGGGGGGAACGGGAGGGAACGGGAGGAACAGCGGGAAGGGGAAGGGGAGGAACGGCGGGAAGGGGAAGGGGAGGAACGGCGGGAAGGGGAGGGGGGAGGAACGGCGGGAAGGGGAAGGGGAGGAACAGCGGGAAAGGGGGAAGGGGAGGAACGGCGGGAAGGGGAAGGGGAGGAACGGCGGGAAGGGGAGGGGGAGGAACGGCGGGAAGGGGAGGGGGAGGAACGGCGGGAAGGGGAAGGGGGAGGAACAGGCTTGAAGGGGAGGGGGAGGAACGGCGGGAAGGGGAGGGGGAGGAACGGCGGGAAGGGGAGGGGGAGGAACGGCGGGAAGGGGAGGGGGAGGAACGGCGGGAAGGGGAGGGGGAGGAACGGCGGGAAGGGGAAGGGGAGGAACGGCGGGAAGGGGAGGGGGAGGAACGGCGGGAAGGGGAGGGGGAGGAACGGCGGGAAGGGGAGGGGGAGGAACGGCGGGAAGGGGAGGGGGAGGAACGGCGGGAAGGGGAAGGGGAGGAACGGCGGGAAGGGGAAGGGGAGGGACGGCGGGAAGAGTAAGGGGAAGGAGAAGGGGCAAGGGGATATGTGTGGACAGGGTAAGGGGTTTTGTAGTGGTAAATGGATATTGAATTATAGTAATAAAGATACATAAAGAGAAAGATAACGAGAGAGAGAGAGAGAGAGAGAGAGAGAGAGAGAGAGAGAGAGAGAGAGAGAGAAATGCACTGAGAGCCAGGGCCACCAGCGGGCACCAGGACGGCGCCACGTAAGCCTTGACATTCCCACGGTGCCAGTGCCACAGGGTGCCTCGCTGGCTGTGTTGGTTCGCTTGGCTGTTTCTCTGTGTGAACGCTTGGGATTTACGTGGTTTGAGAAGGGAAGAGAGAGGAAAGAAAAGAGGAGAGAGAAAAGAGAAGAAAGAGAGAACCGGGGGAGGGGGCGAGAATGGAAAAGAAAAGAATAGAACTGATTAAAAGAAGACAAAAGAGAAAACGGAGGGACGAGAAGGAATAGGGAAGTGACACAAAAAGAAGAGAAAAAAAAAAAAAAGTGTGAAAAAAAAGAGAAAAGAAGAGTATAGGGAAAAGAAAGAGAAAAAAAGGAACCCTTGAGTACATGAATCAGAGAAAACAAGACAAAGAAGCCGCGTACGGACACGAATGCTAGCGTCTGTTCACCGAGGCTTCCAACGCTTTCGCCGCGTCACGCCCCGACGCCGCGCCGCTTTCCGTTCCGTCCGCGGCAGTGCTCTCGTTCGCGGGCCACGAGCAGGGTGGAGCCGTACGCGGGGTGTTCTGGGACTCGCTATTACGACACTAAATATCCGGAAATTCGCTGCAAAATTCCCTGACGCAAGTGAGGAGAGAGAGAGAGAGAGAGAGAGAGAGAGAGAGAGAGAGAGAGAGAGAGAGAGAGAGAGAGAGAGAGAGAGAGAGAGAGAGAGAGAGAGAGAGAGGGGGGGGGTAATCAGCCACTGCAGAAACCAGACTTCTTCCTCGCCTCTGGCTGGAACTCTCGCCGCGGTGAATGCAAAGAGTGCACCTTCTCTCGCTCTCTCTCTCTTTCTCTCTTTCTCTCTCTCTCTCTCTCTCGTTGCCTCCACTAACACACACACGCACCACTCTCTCCCCCTTACCAACAAAGACACACACACACACAATCAATCATCTTCGCACAAGAATCCACACTGTAATACCCCTCCCCTCCTCCATTACCACCATCCGCCCCACGCCAGTTCCTCCACCCACCCCTTCTCCAACATCCACCACCATCCCCACCTCCAATCTCCGTTCTCCAACCCTGCAGCATCTCCGCGAGTTTTATCCTCCTTCTATTCCCTCGAATCCCGATTACTCAATTTACTAGAACTCTGATCTCTTAGCAGCACCGGAAATCGCCTGGAAACCGTGCATCCGATTAGCTTTGGAATACCCGATGTACTCAAGACAGAGGAAAAGGAGAAGGGGAGGAGGAGGAGGAGGAGGAGGAGGAGGAGGAGGAGGAGGAGGAGGAGGAGGAGGTCGAAGCGCTGCCGTCCGTCGGAGTGGATCTGGAGGTCCAGATTTTCCAGGCAGCTGCGAGAGCACACCCTGTGACCTAGCGCCGGTTGCTGGCGACCGATTCAGACTAAGAATGGGAACATTCGTTACCGTCAGATTCCAGTGACTCCTGACTGAGAACCCATCGCCCAACAACGAACGAACACCGACATGACGAAACATAAAATCCCTCGTTATTTCCATCGTTCCACGAACCGAGACTGGATCACTGCGTGTTAGTTCAGCGGTAATTTTACCTGGAAAATACCTGAGGTAAGAGATCTACCTCCTCCCTACCCCTCCCCGTCCACCACCTACCCCACTGCCCCAATCTACCCTACCCCCTTCCCTCGGGGCAGGACCAGGATTGGGGTGCCGGCTGTGGTGGGGAGCAAGACCAGAAGGGTGGGGGAGGAGAAGGTGGGGAGGAGGGGGAGGTGAGCGAGAGAGAACCGGTCAGACAGGGTTGTCGGGGCACCTGAAGGCAGCCCAGTAACGTCACATGTACCCCGTGTTTCCCATAAACATCGTCACAGGTGTTCCCGGAATGCTGCGCGCACGCACGCACACACCTGCCTTCCTCTGCGCTGCCGTGCATCTGTCCCGACCGCAGGTGCTCCGCTGTTCTCCGCAGGTGCCCCTACACAACCTCCTCCCGTGTCTTTCTCATCACCCCGAGCACGTGTTCTCTTGTTTACACACAGCCATCACGTGATTCGCCAACACGACCGTCGGGAGGAACTCGACGAAGACGCCCCCATCAAACCCCAGACGACGGGCGGATGGGCGAACGCGACTCCAGGGACTCCCGTCGCCGAAGCAGAAGGAACCCATGCAGGTGCCGCTCCGTGCATGGCGCAGAAGAAGGCCAAGTACGTCTCGCCTTGCCCTCCGCAGAGGTCATTCATCTGCGCCGTCGAGTCCAGCAGAACAGGTTAGGCCCACACCCGCCGCCACCAGCTCGCCCGCCACCACTGACTGACTGACCCTAACCTAACCCCAGACACACAAACGCACGCACACACGCACATATATATAGATGCACATAGACAAACGCACGCACGCTCATGCTCATACACATACAGAGAGAGAGAGAGAGAGAGAGAGAGAGAGAGAGAGAGAGAGAGAGAGAGAGAGAGAGAGAGAGAGAGAGAGAGAGA
>NC_061831.1:6127484-6134984 GCF_019202785.1 Penaeus chinensis
CCCCCCACCCTTCTTTCAAAAAAATAATGTGGACTTTCCGTTTCTTATGCAAGTCCGAGGTTTTCTTGCGCAACGACCGATTTCGTAACTGGTCACAAAGCCACGTTGAGACATGGCGTGCTCTGATCCCTCTTCCGTGTGAAAAGAGGCACTCGAATGCTTTCGCCACAATGTTTCTCTTTGTAAACATCAAAGTAATTCAACCATCTGGTCTTGTAACCAAAAGATGATTTTGATTGTGCTTTGCATTATGCTGCGAGTTGTCCTCCGATTATCTCACGTTGATTTTGAAGGAAGAGGAGGAAGGAAGGGGCGATGGAGGGAAGCACGAAGAGAATAGGAAGAGGAAACCAAGAGGAAGTAGAAGGAAGAAAGCAGGAGGAAGAGGGAGAACAAAACAAAAAGAGCAAGAGCAGCAGCAGTATGGAAAATGGTGATAAAACAAATCAAAAAAATATCAAGCTTCGACTCCTAAAGCAAGGAAAAGGGGAGTTGAAGGAAGGAGGAAAAGGGAAGGGACAGATAGCGTGGAATCGTGCCCATAACACAAAAAATGGCCCCCCACACCGCAATTACCGCTGACGATCACCCCCGTAATTCGAAACACCTAACAATGAATCCAATTGTCGCACGCTTTGAAAAGTTCGAACCGGCGGCAAATCGAAACTGCGAAATGAGGCTTCGTAAGGTCCTTAAAATGTGCTTCATATTAGTTTCCATTCGTCTCTAACTTGAGATGGTTCAAGGTCACTTCTTGAAAACGTTTTGGGATGCTTTCTGAAATACACATCTACCCTCACCCACATTTACTCTATTTTTTCGCCGTTTTAATTACGATTAATGTTCTCAAACGAGCAGCAGCACAGCAGCATAAGGAAAAAGAATGAGAGGGAGGTAGGGGAAAGGGAAGGCGGGGAGAGGGGAGGGGGCAGGAGTGTGTACAGAGGAGGGGGAAGGTATGGAGAGCGTGGAGGGGGCAGGAGTGTGTACAGAGGAAGGGGAAGATATGGAGAGAGAGTAGGGGGAAGGGTTGGAAAAAAGGAGGGGAAAATGGCAGTAAACTAATAGTCTGAGAAAAATAATACGCACAAGCGCAAAACATTACAAGGGGAAGAAAGAATGATGCAAGAAAACAAGACAAAAGCAAAACGGAAAGCCATCCCGCCTTCCTGGGTGGGTCCCTCGCCCTCAGCCAGCAGCCTATACTGCACCACGCCCACAAAAATCCTCAGTCACCAGTTGTTCGGAAATAGTATTTTCCTTGTCCCAAATATGCACAACGAGCGAAGTGCAATCATTAACGTTAGAGAGAGATCCTGCACGTTTGGATCTTGCTGACACCATTCCTGAAGGAGGGAGGAATTTGCTTACTTTAAAGGGATCATTTGGTGATTAGTCCCTCTTGAACCCTCCCTCCCTCCCCTTATTCTCCCTCTCCCTCCTCCTCCTCCCCCTATCCCTCCCTCTCATTCTCCTTCCTTCCCTCCCCTCCCCCCTTCTTCCTCCCTCCCAGGACATTCCTTGGCAGATGTCATGTGTTTTGGCTACCTGTCTTTTTTTTTTTTTTTTTTTTTTTTTTTTGCAAGTTCCCCCTGTTCTTCTTTTTTCCCCCCTTTCAAATTCCTTTCAACTAAGTAATAGAACAGAAAATTTGCCAAATTCCTATTCTATCAGATTGTTATAGTGCTTTCTTGGCCCCAGTAAAATCCTACGTTTATTTCTAGCTCATGACCTTGTTCTGTGAAACAATAAAACTTGACCTTCTTCTCATTCTCACTCATCTTTTAATCACTTTCATCACTCGTCAGAAATGCCAATAATGAACAGAATTTGGTCTAAATTCCAAAATTAACTCTGCTTACACTACATAGTTTTGTATCCATAAAGACCACCAAAATAGCTCAGATATCTCCAACCTAATCCAGATTCACGATTCCACAACGGAATAATGTAACAAATGGTATTCCTTTTTATGTCTGCATACCCATTAAATTATGGGGATGCCCTTGACAAGCATATGCATATCTATTCAACTTTATATAATCTAAGGAAAGAACAGAAAAAACCCAATCTGTTCAGCCAAAAATCAATATGATGAAAAATACCAAGAACCATTTTATATCAATATTGGAGAATATAATACTCTGGCAAATATATGAAATACTGTACAAGCTTATGTGACATCAAAATTTCAAAGCAGTAAAATGTCCATAAAGTTCCCCACATTATGTAAAACAAAAGGTCCTCTCCCACCTCCAAAAAGGATAAAATAGTTCACAGTACCTTCATCATCTAAAAAATCTGCGCAGAAATTGGAGATCCGACTTACCTGTGACTTTTTGCCCCATACTCATCCGGTTACGACGAGGGCCTCGTGAGCTATGGCGCTGGTTGGAGTGGTGGTGATGGTGATTATGGTGATGATTGTGGTGATGGTGAGGTGCGGCAGCAGCGGCGGCAGCGGAGGACCTAGTTGAGTAGGGTGGGGGGGCTTCGTGATGGTTGTGGCGGCCGGTTGCGTTGTTGGTGGTGAGGTTGTTGGAGGCGTTGTCGTGCTGTTGGTTGGTGTCTACTCCACCACTACCACCGTTCTCAAGCTTTTGTGAGGACGCGTTGTTGGTGCTTGCACCGCCCTGGCCGGCACCAGTGCTGGTCTTTCCTCCCTGAAAGAAAAGACGCCACTTTTTTAATCAAGAGCTAGGGGGAGCACTTGCAAAGGGAGAATGTATTGCTTGCATTACATTGTTATTCCAGTTTTCATTTGATCATGAAAAACAAGCATTCCTTTATGAAAACTATTAATCCTATGAATACATGAATAATAAACATAACTAGAGAAAGCCAATGAATAACTGTTGTAATGATGCATAAAATCTCATTCAAATTCAAACTGCAATACTTTAATGCCAGTTAAAGGTCAACACCATTTAATAATAGAAAACAGTAGATTCAAATAGGAAACATATTTGAAAGAAAAGAAGCCACGACACTTTTTTTGCAGAAAAGAATAACCGCTAAACTAAAAACGGAGAGAGAAAAATCAGTATCACCAGTCCCTTTATTTTTTTTTAAACAAAGTAACCAGTTACATTGATCTTTCCTATCTGAATGCACACAAGATGTTAACTGATTGCATTTTCTAATCACCTCAATATCAAAATCAAACCTATTCATGAATTTTACCTCTTCTATTGTATTATAGATAAGAATTAACATATTGCAAGTAACAATATATATATATATATATGTATATATGTATATATGTATATGTGTATGTGTATATGTGTATATGTGTATAAGTATATGTGTATATATGTGTATATGCATATATGTGTATATGCATATATGTGTATATGTGTATATGTGTATATGTGTATATGTGTATATGTGTATATGTATGTATGTATGTATGTATGTATGTATGTATGTATGTATGTATGTATGTATGTATGTACACACACACACACACACACACACACACACACACACACACACATACATAAATACATACATATATATATATATTATATGAAAAACATTTTCTAGCAACTTAAAATATCCATATAATAAAAGTATATAACAGTGTAAAGGCATTAAAACTTATTGCTAACCACTTTGTGAAGAGAGAAATATCAGCACCAGGTCAAGCCATAATGACCTTTCTCCTAGCTGTAAAATTATATTCAACTGATCTATGGCTTAAAATACTTCAAAAACAATATACCCTCATATATATTCTACAAAGAACTTACATATGACAGGAGCTTCATATTTAGCATCAATTTTAAAATCAAATTTTTAAAAATACAATATGCTCTCAAACCACTTGTCCCCAACTAGTGACACAACAAAGATACATCTAAACTGCCAACACAAAAAATACTTATAATTGAATAATGCCAGTTTCAACCAAGAGACAAAAGCTGAACGTTCCCAAACACAAGACAGATAGCTTTAATACTAGCTCATGAAAGATGCGCGGAGAAAACTATTCAAGGTGACAATATAAAGTGTGTCTAAATCCTACTATGCAAGTTGGAATCCACTTTTAATAGCATGTAGAACAAACAAAACAATGCCACTAGAATTAATAGCAAGAATGTGTAATTAAGTAAAACATTAACATTAAAGGATATTATGATAAAGTGAACGTTTTATTCTGTTGTATTTTGTTCAATAAAACAACTGTATCAACACAATGGAGCCCATAGTCTCTACATACATCCCAAAATCTGGGGTATTAAAAGATCAAAAAGTCATTAAGACAGATATTACTCTTTACACAAAGTGAGCAGCAGTTGATATTTTCATCACATATGAGGATAAACAAAAAGGGAAAACTAAATCCATTTCCCCTTCATGCTACCACTGATGGAAAGCGCTTGAATATAAAAAAGAGTGAAGATACGATCAAACAATAAAGCGATTCACAACAAAGCAATCAAAGAGGTGATGAAAAGATGAACAATTTCGATAGGATTCATTACTGAAAAGGATATTAGTGTTCAGATGTATAAATCACTTCAAAGTAAATTAGTGAATGTGCTTCCTTATCATCCCCTTTGAAAGACTTTCAAATTAGTTCTCAGCTTAAATGCACATAGGACAAAGACAGGATATTCAAGTAAAAGGGATCATAGTAAGACAAATATAAAGTAAGAAAAGTAAAGTGCAAATGAGCTTGAGTAGGAAAAGGAAAAGGAAAAGGAAGAGGAGAATTAAGGGGAGGTTTTAGTAAGGAGGGAGGAGGGAGGAGGGAGGAAGACAGAGGGAGGATGGCAGAGGAGGGAGGAGGGGAGAGGAAAGTGGAAAGAGAGAGGAAGGAGGAGGAAAAACAGAAGTGGGAGGAGGAAAAATGGAGGGAGGAGGAGGGATGACAATGGCAATGATGACTATGACAATGACCAATAATGATGCAGAGGAAGAAGAGGAAGAGGATGAGGATGAGGATGAGGATAAGGATAAGGATAATATATATATATATATATATATATATATATATATATATATATATATATATATATATGGAAAAACAGGATGATGAAATATTTGTTAAAGATGAAATAGGCAAAACAAAAAGATTATCACCTCAAAGTTCTTTAACTTACATTAATATAAACATATCCATCTAAGTTATACTTTATCTAGGCAAAACATTTCAGACTAATTTGTCAAACAACCCAAAAAAGAAGAGATTTACACGTGACTGCACTTCATCAAACACATCTAAAATAACTGCAACTAGAAAACCTTTCCCCTTGAAAATAAACAAAATGAAAATAATTTCCTAAGATCTAAATTAGTCTTACAAAGAGAACAATATACATTTGCAAAACTAAGGCTCTTAGAGGAAATTACATTTAATGAAGAGGGACACCAATGTTCACCAGCATTCCTTCTAATACACAATTCTCAGATAGTGAACTTGACAAGGGAAAGAAGAAAAAAGGAAAAAAACAATTTAATTTAATTTGTTTTAGCTGCATGTCAAACAAAATCATAATACTGATTCAAGTGAAAAGCATAAAACAAAGTCAGAAAATACAAAGAAATGTCTATTTGTTTGCTGGTAGATGGAGGCCTTGTTTTACCTGAAAAGTCAAATCTGACAAGGGACTCTCAAAGCAGATGATCAAGAAATAGCCATTATGAAATACATTATCGAAATGGCAAGTGATTTGGATTAAATATACTGTTTGAGCAGAGATCAACATTAAAATAGTTGATAAAAATCTAAAAAATCTGTCATTACAATCTGGATGCACGGCTTGAAAAGCTCAGATTAGTTGTGTTTATCTTTGTTATGCCTTTAAAGACTAGCCAAATAAAGTCACTCGGAAATGCACTCTCAGAGTACATCCCCTTTAAGTTCCCTCTGTAAGTGAACAAATGGATTATATTTCAATATCTACTTTTGTCTTGTTTTTCCTAGCTCTCAGGTTTGGTATTTTCAATGAGGTGTGTGGAAAACAGCAGGTAGCATCATCACAAATGAAATTATATATTCTCTAAATGCAAAACTCAAGAGATGGAAAAACATCTGATAAAAGCATTGGGGATAACATATCTCTAGACCCTAAATGCTTCCTCTTGATAAGTTATATAATAATAATAATGGCAATGACACTTGAAATGATAATGATGATATGATTAATATTAAATACTCAATTATATGGTCTCTACAAGCCCTATCAACCTTCCCAAGATGCAGACAAATATGATCACATATTTCTCAAAATGCCTTGACTGGCACATGCTAGTGAAGCTACTTCACGGCTTACACACAAATACCACCATTCAAGAGGGGCTAAAGCAAAAATGACAAAAAAACAAAAAGCAGAGAATTACGAATAAACATTATTTCCATATTTTCATTGAAAAAAAAAAAAAAAAATCAAATAAAGATTAAATTATTTGAATTTAAACAAGACTAATCTGTGTTCCTCATTTTCTAATTTACAGGCAGAAAAGCCCAGAACAATTAAACAGTCTGCTCGTATTCTACTTTCGAAAATCCCACAAAGCATCTTTTTGTGAAGACTTTAAATGTCTGACAACGTACATTGTTTCTAATTAGACAATTAAAAACAACTGTGACTCTTTCTCTCTTTTTTTTATTACTCCTGACCTTGGATTTAGTACTTCCTTACTGTGAATGCTACTCTCTTAACTATATGGGGTAAAACCTCATATTGTGTGAGAATAGATCCTTCAAATCACTTAGATTTAGTAAACTATAATGATTATACATACATACATACATACACATATATATTTTATCAATTCTTTCCTACTAACACTACATAAAATCTAAATACCTCATTCAGATGCTACCCTCAACACAGAAACAACCAATGCCTACAGACATCAACACAAATCTCACCTTATGCTTAGTGTTGTGGTGGTGCGTGTGAAGAGGTCGAGTGTGATGTCTCCTTGGTCTGCCCACAGATGCTGCAGACGCGGAAGACTGTTGGGTGGCGTAGCGGGGCGATCGCCTAACACCTACTGCTGCTCCTCCTGCTGCTGCTGCCGCTGCCGCTGCTGCTGCTGCCGCTGAGCCCCCACCGCCACCACTCCCACACCGCTTACCACCGTACCTGCAATTGCAAATGCCATTAGTAATCTTGATACAGATTTCTTTTCAAGACACTATGAAATATACCTTATTGTTAATGTTAGGACAACGTCAATAGGACTAAGGCTCATATTGCTGGAGTACAAAACAATATTTGAATACTTTCCAAACATAAGAGAATAAAACAGTGATCAAAATGTTATCATATAAGAAATTTCTAATAGAAGAGCCTACCTCCCTATATTAGTAAAATCTATCTGACTTGGAAATCTTGTTCCTAGACTTTTCCTAAAGTATGAGAGCAGTCAACAGGTCTAAGTTACTAGAGCAATGAGTACAGAAAATGGGACAACATTGCCAACACCCACATTATCCTTTTAGCATTACTGCAAAAAAGAAGAAAAAAAAAAAGAAAAAGAAGA
>NC_061831.1:6139984-6148925 GCF_019202785.1 Penaeus chinensis
CCCTCTATCTCACCCCAAGCCAAACCCCCACCCCACCCACCCACGCCCCGAAAGGCTTCAATCCTCATTCACAAAGATCAGTCCGAGCAACGCCCGAAATAGCAATACGAGGCGCACTGTTCCAACTCCCTTTCCCTTTCAATCTCCTCCGTTCCATACTTCCTTTTCGTTCCGTTCCGTTCTGTTCCGTTTCATTCCGTACTGTTCTTTTCATTCCTTTCCGTCCCGTCCCGTACCGTTCGTTCCTTTCTGTTCCGTTCCGTACCGTACCGTTCCTTCCTTTCTGTTCCGTAACGTTCCTATCCTTTCCTTCCTTTCTCCTGTTCCGTACTGTTCCTTTCATTCCTTTCCTTTCCGTTCCGTTCCGTTCCGTACCTCACTCCTTCCCCCTCCAAACTCCGATCATCACGTGATAACCGCAGCCGTAAATATTTACCCGGCGGGACATTCAGTCGCGGAAAAAAAATACTCGAGGAGCAACTAATTGATGATTGATGCCCCCCCCTCCTTTATCCTCCCCTATCTCTCTCTCTCTCTCTCTCTCTCTCTCTCTCTCTCTCTCTCTCTCTCTCTCTCTCTCTCTCTCTCTCTCTCTCTCTCTCTCTCTCTCGTTCTACCGCTACCCTCCCTCTCAAACCCAACCCCTCCCCTTCCCATTCCACACCCATCCCCCCCCACCATGCCCAACCCCCATCCTGCCTTACTCCCCTCCCCACTTGTAGCGCCTCCTCCTCGAAAGCAACACCGGAAGAGGCTCCTGCCGCCAAATATAGGCTCCCGAGTCCCGGCCGGATGCGATGATCTAGACCGACCGCGGCGAAATGTCATCCGATATTTGCATCCTTCTCGTCACTCCCTTTCTTTGACTCTTTCCTTTTCTCTGCTTATTCCTTGTTTTGTAGGTCTCAGTCTCAGTCTCTCAGTCTCTCTCAGTCTCTCTTATGAACTATTTCTCTTCCCTCTTTCCTACATCCTTCGTACACATCCCATCTCTTTTCCCTCTTTTCTTCTCCTCGACCATTTTTCGAATAATTTCACTCCTCTCTTCATCCTGTTTCCATTTCTTCCTCTTACTCCTCCGCCTCTTCCTTTGGTTCGTACCCAAACCTATTCGACTCTGCCCACTTCCCCGCCCTCCTCCGCGAGGAAGCCATCCAACTATCGGAACTCAATCACAGACGAGGGGAAGAGGAAGAGAGGGAAAAAGGGTGAGCGAGAGAGGAAGCGATAAGCGGCGAAAGGGAGATAAAACCGAAGATACGAAACAGGAAGGAACGCAGAACAGAAATAAATCGTAAGGAAGAACAGATAAAATTCCTAAGGAAGAACTCCAATGTAATAACACAAATAGACAAAAAATTCTGCAACGGCGAGGAAACCACGTAAAAGTAAACAACAAGGAAACAAAGGGGGGGGGGGGGTAAGCGTGGAAATGACAGATAGATCGATAGATAGATAGTTAGATAGGCAAATAAATAGGGAGACAGGAAGGGTGAGATAAAGAATGTCATGGCGGAAAAAAATAAGAATGATAAATGGAGGGAGGGAGGGAGAGGAGGAGGAGGAGGAGGAGGAGGAGGAGGAGGAGGAGGAGAGAGAGAGCGCGAGAGAGAGCGAGCGAGCGACACGCAACGATCAAAATCAAGAGAAAGACCACGAGACAGACAGACAGACAGACACACACACACACACAAGGCCCACGCACGACCAGGCAGCGACGACAGCATTAGTGACAGCTCACGGGACGGTTGGCTCGCTCTCGGGTGAACGCACAGGCCGAGTTGGCCCACGTGACACCCATACCTGAAACACTCTCGCAGGTAACGCGTCATGGGGTACAAGGGTATGGGGTACGCAAGACAGGAAGAGTGGGGAGGGGTTGGTAATATGGGTAGAGGCTGGGGCAGAGCATAGGGCTAGGGTAGGAATTAGGATTTGGGTAGGTAAAGGGGTAAGGTAAGATAAGGTATGATAATGAAAGGGGTGAGGGAAGGGAAAGGGGTAAGGGAAGGGAAAGGGGTAAAGGAAGGGGTAAAGGAAGGGGTAAGGGAAGGGGTAAGGGAAGGGATAAGGATAGGGATAGGGGTTAGGTCTGGGATAGGGTAGAGGTGGGATAGTAGGATACAAAAGGCTAGGGTGCTGGTGTTGGAGAAGAAAGAAAAGGAGGAGGCATATATCAAAGAGGAAGGGAGGAAGAAGAGAGGAGAAACGAGAAGGAAGACGAGGAGAGAAGAAGGAAGAGGAAGAGGACGGGGCAAGAGGGGAGGGCATGCCCAGAGGTCACACGTAGGTTAACGATGACCGACGGTGCCACGTTACAAAGGGAGAACCAGAGAGCAAAGGGGAGAGTAGGGTCATGGTAATGAGGGGGAGGAGGAGGTCTTGACACCCCTTTGCCCCTGACCCTTCCTCCCTTCCACTGCCCCTTCCCTTGCCCCCTAGCCCCAAACACCTCCCTCCCCCATCTCCTTCCCTGGACCTCTAACCACTCCCCCTAACCCCACCTCCTGGCCCTCCACCTCCTCTCTCCACCCCTCCTCTTCTAGTTCCTAACCACCTCTCCCCCTCCACTCCCCCTGACCTCTAACACCCCCCCCCCTCCCTCCACCTCCCTCCGGCCATGCTCCTCGTGTGAGGTAATTATAACCCCGGAGTCATATGCGGCGCAACGGTTCTCGCGCGAAGCAAAACATTCGTGCCCTTCGTGAGTGACTCCCCCCCCCTCCTCCTCCCCTTCCCCTTCTCCCCCCCCCCCTCCAAGTTCTTGGCCATGTGACCTCCGACGCCCGCATGGCCTTCGCTAGTCAGGCAATCAGATGCAGATAGACAGACATCTACTTTAATATATACAAAAACACAAACACTTAGGCAGCAACCACAGACATTACATACTGACACATACAAGCACAAGCGCACACGATCTTCATCTGCAATGAACAGTGTGCCAATACCAACGTCATGTTAGACAAACAAGTACATCCACTGACTCATAGTCAACTATTCACATTATTTGACTTCATATAGTTATTTATGACTAATAGCGAGTCGGTTGTTAAACAACATTGCTGAAACGCCCAAGTTATTTGATAATACTGATGTGTCAATACGTCTACAGTGTTCCATAACCTTTTACTAACAAAGGTATACACGTCAATTATAACTTCAACTGCAAAATAACTAAAAGCTAAACACGAGTTAAGCACGCAAGCCGCTTCGTCCCGGGGGTGGGGGTGGGGGCTTCAAACAGCGTCCCTTTGAAGCGTTCGGATCGACGCAGGTGCATCGTCCCAATCACCGCCGCGAGATCAATTAACCTCCTTAATTCCCGAAACAAGACTGCGGCGATGCAAGGCGCTCGGTCACGCCGCGACTAGATGCTCGCTTACAGGATCCTCGTCTAAATGCCCCACGGCCGTCAGGGCATGCACTGGAGAGGCCGTCATTATCACCATTACTATCATACTTATCCTAATCCTCCTAACCACCATCATCTTTATCCTTAATTATCGTAATCATCCTCCTCATCTTTATCATCATCATCACATTCCTTATCCTTATCCTCCTCCTCCCCCCTCTCTCCTCCTTACACGAGCACCAGCAGGCCGAAGGTCGCCTCTCCCCGGCACTTGCGTTTTTGCAGCAGACAGCCGCAGCTGTGTCTCCTCTTTTAACAGACTCGCAATGTCTTCTTTTTTGCTTCACAAAGACTTACACTGCCTTCTTTTCATACACTTACACTGTCGTCTCCTCTCTAAATAGACGGTGTTTCTGAAGGGAGAAGCTATTTATTCTTGTTCTAACGGGCGTATACTGCTTTACTTCGTTTTTAATAGGCCTACACACTCTTCTCTATCGTAAGACGCAGTGCACGTTTCTTTTAATCTTCTTTCATAAATAGATCAGCAATGTTTCCCTTTTCTAAGAGTCACATTCACTTCCCGGATATAACCTTAAAAGACATTCACGGGGTCTTCCCTCTTCCACAAAACTTAATTTTATTTGACACAATCCTCTCTTTCTTCGAACGACCTTTTAAATGTTTTCAGTTTTTACGACACTAAACATGTCTCTTATCTTAATAGGCCTACACGGTCTTTTGTTTAGTTAGATTTTCTGTGAGGGGACACTTTTTCTAATGCCACTGAATCACTTAAGTCTTAATTCGTTTTACTTTAACATGCAATTACCCTGGATGTAAAGCTTCCCTCTCTATATCGCATTATATAGTCTTTATCTTTCTATTCTTCACCCCTTACTACCTTGTTTTCCTTATGGCTGAGTCAGAGTCCGCGCTTGACACACCCGTGAACTACTGCACTTGCCCCATGCGTCACCCACATACCTTCCGACGTCTAACGGCCCTCGCCACCCCCTCACTCCCATGCCCCTTCCTTCCACTGAAACATTATTCGTTTATGGGAGAAGATGGGTACATGGGAAACGAAACGTGTCGGAGAAAAAAAAAAAAAAGGGCGAAAAAAAAACAGTTAAAGGATATCAACATCAGCAGGTGTCAAAGGCCGGGCCACGCCGAGTGACGTGGGCTGAGTCCGCTCGACTACATCAAACCACGTGACCTTCTGGCACCATGCCCGAGGCCCTCACTCTAAGAAAATGTCTATCAAAACATGATAAGTAAATAAATAAATAAGAAATAGTGGATGTATGTATCTAAATCAAATTGGAGACTATTAGAAGAGAAGAAAGAGGAAAGAAAGAAAGAAGAAGGAAAAAGAAGGATGAAGAAGAACGAAAAACTCCCTTATACAAACCTCAACCACAGAACCCTACCCTCCCTTCCCCAAAGCCCTCCCTTACCCCCTTCCCTCAAAATCCCAACCACCCTTTCCTCACGCTCTATTCCCCATAACCACCCTTACCCAACCCCCGAATCCATCCTAAAAACAAACAAATAAATAAAACAAACACAAACGATCCCCCCCCAAAATTCCCAAAACGCGATTCAAACCCGGCAAGACAACCAACCGCACTTAATCCCCCAGGTAAACCGCAAGGTAAACTCGACCGGGCCACGGATACACCTTTACACACCCCCTCAGCCCCTCCCCCACCCCTACTGGTCCCCTTTCCATGCATTAAGATCAATTGTTATGGCGGTGGCGGCTGCCCCGACCTCTTCCTTCACTGTTTACACGAAGCTAATAAACTACCTGGTTCGGAGGATGGGGGAGGAGGGGAGGGGGAAGAAAGAGAGAGGGGAAGGGAGATGGAGAGAGAGAGAGAGAGAGAGATAGAGATAAAGATATGCTATATGTTTACATACATACATACATACATACATACATACATACTTATAAATATATGAGAGAGCGAGAGCGAGAGCGAGAGAGAGAGAGAGAGAGAGAGAGAGAGAGAGAGAGAGAGAGAGAGAGAGAGAGAGAGAGTAGAGTAGACTAGACTAGATCAATAGAAAAAAAATGTGAAGGAAACTGGGGTTCTGAGACCAATAAAGAAGAAGGGGGGATGGGGAATAGGGAAGCCCGAGTCCAATGGGGGGCGGGGGGGGGGGTTAGAAATTCATAGCTCGTGCGAGTCGATGTCCAGACGGAGGGGGAAGAGGGAGGGGGTGGGGATGGAGTGAAGGGAGTGGGGAGGGGTAAAAGGGGGAGGGGGCTGAGGCATAGAGGCAAAAGGGAGAACTTTAAGCTATGATGAAAAAAAGGAGTAAGATGGGAGAGAGAGGGGAGATCAAAGGGGTTGTGAAAGGGGAAAGGGAAGGAGAGAGAGAGAGAGAGAGAGAGAGGGAGATCAAAGACTAAGAAGGAAAAGAGAACGGAAGGATGGAAGAAAGAGAGAAGAATATAAAGAAAGAAAAATATATGGAAAAAAATATATTCAAACAGCAATCCCAGAAATGATATCGAAACCCAACCAACACAAGCTTCAAACACTCCCTAAAACACAGCAAAATATCCAACTGATACAACCAAGAAATAGTGATCGTTGGGAGGAAGCAATGGAGAGGAGGAGCAGTAGAAAGGGAAAGGAAGGGGGATTGAAAAGCGAAGGAAAGGGAAGGAAAGGGAAGGAAAGGGAAGGAAAGGGAAGGAAAGGGAAGGAAAGGGAAAGGAAGGGGAGTAGGAAGGGAAAGGAATGGGGGTAGGAAGCAATGGAAGGGAATAGGAAGGGAAAGGAATGGGGGTAGGAAGCAATGGAAGGGAATAGGAAGGGGAGAGAGAGGGGCTAGAGAAAGGAAGGAAAAGGAAGGAGGGGGTAGGAAGGGGACGGAGAGGGTAGGAAGGGGGTAGGAAGGGGGGTAGGAAGGGGACGGAGAGGGTAGGAAGGAGGGTAGGAAGGGGGGTAGAAAGGGGGGTAGGAAGCAATGGAGGGGGGCCGGATGGGGTAGGGAGGAGGGGAAGCTCGACGGCGGCGGCCAGGGTAGGTAAGAATGGGGTCCTGGTGAAAGACGACCTTGTGCAGGGGCCCCGGCGACCTCCAGACCCTCTTACTTTCATCCATCCACCCACACTACCATCCACCCACCCCTCTATCCATCTATCCATCCACCCACCCCTCTATCCATCCACCCATCTATCTATCCATCCATCCACCCACCTACCCACACACCAATTCAACCCACAACGCCCATCCCTCCCGCCTATCGCACCCTGCAAGTACAATCACAAAAATATTCAACTTCAATTAAACAATAATAATCATCATAAACTAAAATAAAACAAGCATCTTTACTCCCGCGACCCTCTGAAGGAAGTTTTGAAAGCACGGATGCCTCCTTATGGATCGACATGCAAATACACAACTTCCTACACGAGCAAGGCCCGCATTTTATTAATCCAAGGCCTATTCGTTAGCCTCTGCGTCACTTCACTATGCCCAGGAGAGAGGCAAGAGAGCTGAGAAATTGTCTTGTGAATAAAAGATACATAGAAAAGGGGGGGGGGGGGGGGATGAATTGCGAAGAAAAGAAACAGATTTAGAGAAATAATAGACAAATAGGGAAATAGGGATTCACAGAAATAACAGGCAACAGCGACAGAAGAAGACAGTAGGCGTGGAAGCTAATGGGGATGTCGAGTGAGCACCGGGATGAAAAATGCCTTTGCTGAACACCCAACCCGACGGAATATAATAGACTTTTCACATTTCTTTACTTCTAACATACGCAGAAATTAACAAAAATACATTAATAACAAATCTTTCCTCCACCTTACGCAGCCCGACTTCCACCACGCCTTGATCTCAAAGCCAATCCGAGTCGTGTCTATCCATTGCTTTCCCCCTCGTTATCCCCGAAAAAAAAAAAAGGTAAATCGATAAATAATCACAAAAATAAGACGGTGGCGATTTGCTTAGTATGTACAATCACGGCCAGCTCAGCGCGAAGGAGCCTGGCCTTGCAAGAGCGCGCGCTGTGTCAAAGGACCCTCACTCGGCGCCTCCCGCATCCCACTTTCCCTCCAGGATGCTGAGGCTAGAGCTCCGCCTGTGCACTCTAGGCCTCCCTGTAAACGCAGGCCACAGGGAGAGGATGGGCGTGAGGGGAAGGGGGAAGGAGCTGAGGGGAAGTGGAAGGGGAAGGGAGGGGGAGAAGGTAGGCTAAGCCACTTCCCACGAGGCTGCACAAACACTTGTACCTCCCAACACCAACATCATCATCTCCCCTCAACTTCGTCCCCTTTCTCTTCCTCCCCCCCTCTCCCCCACCACAAAGCGCCTCGTAAGGGTTTCTAGCTCGTAATTACCTTGTCTAGAGCGAGTCTAGGATCACTGGCTCTCCTTTATCACTATTTACAAACAGCCACGTACAACGCCGCTATCTTATCGCAGTACCTGACCTCCTTCGGGATTTTCCCCTCGGTCGTTCCCCCTCTTCCTTCCTTGACTCTCTCCCTTTCTAAAACTTCTTTATCCCTCTTCCTCTCTTTCCTTTTGTTCATATCATCGGAAGAAATCCTCTTTTCCTCGCATCTTCACATAGAGAGAGAAAAAACCTTGCTTCCCTGACTCTCTATCTTCCCTAATTTCCTCGTGATCTTTCCTCTTCTTCACATACCGAGGGCACAAAAAATGGTTGGTTCTCTTTCTCCAACTTTCCCCTCTTCCATACGATCCTTTTTCTCTCCTTTTCTTCACATCTTTCGAAACAAAAAAATAAAGATCACTTCCGTAAGACACACACAAAAAACGTCACCACGGCTACGCGTCGCGGGGCCGTCACTTGCGTCACGCGGTCTTCTACTAGTGTTCCGCATCCTGTTTACTGCCCGAGCCCGGCGAACGGCGAGCTTGCACGCACAGCGACCGCTTTTCCTGATCCTCCAACGACGAGCTAAGTCACAATGAATCTCTCACGAAACGACCGCAACGGCATGTCCACGAATGATACGTACGCACACGAACGAACACAGGCGCTGGTCCAGTTCACGGAACCGACTTGGCGAGCGTGAGACGAGAATGGATACGAGCAGGGAGTGACCCCTCGCCCAGGCCGCGACACACACTACTAATACTACACACACTGTCTTGGTGTGGGTGGCTGGGTGTGGGGTGTCGGTGGGAGGTGGGAGAGGAGTCCGGGGTGGGGTTCGCGAGGGCCGAGCCAAGGAAGCTGTTCCCCACATGTTAAGCCCCTCCTCTCCCTTTCCCTTCCCTACCCTACCCTACCCTCACCCTGCCCTTGACTTCTACAGTGCCCACCCAAAGGCCCAACATACCCTCGGCGAGGTCACTGTCTCCACCCGCGCGACACACAACACGCCGAGTGCATAGCGAGCTCCCGCTGGCAGCCGCCCTCGGCCTCGCCTCACGCACTAGGAAGGGCCGCCGAAGGCGAGCGATCGCCGCACAGCCGATAGATAGTGCGTGCGTCTGTTGGCTTGTCCCAAGGCACTAACAAGACCACGTTGTTGAATGGCACGGATCGCTGACTGACTCGCGGGCGGGTGGGCGGGCTGGCGAG
>NC_061831.1:6161525-6164025 GCF_019202785.1 Penaeus chinensis
ATTATATAAAGACAGTGTATATATTCCCGTCTTATCGTCTGATATATATTTAATTGTCACTGAAAGGTGAGGCCGCAAGGGAAATAAGCAGATTTATAGATGACTCAATAAGTTTTTAGAATAAATGACGATAATTTGTGAAGTGAAAAATAGATGACCATGAAATTAGGTTTAATGATTATCATAGCAATGGTGGTGAGAATAACAATGGTAGTAATGATGATAATGATTACGATGATGTTGATGGTGTGGTGATGATGATGATATGATGACGATGGTGATGATGATCGTGATGATGATGGTGATTATGATCATCATCATCATGATGGTGGTGGTGGGATGATGATGGTGATGACGATGATGATGATGATGGTGATGATGAAGATAATCATCTTCATCATCATCATCTCCATCATTATTATCATGATCATAACCATTATAGTCATCATGATGATAATAAAATCAACTGATTTAAATACTTTCACCTTTTGCGTGCGCGTGTGTTTGCATATGCCTGCGTGCGTGCATATGCGTTTTTTTATGCGTTTTTATTACGCAGTCATGGTGCTTTACCTGTGCAGTTGGCCCCGTCCCCTAGGAAGCCCCGGTTGCAGGCACACCTATAACTCCCCACCGTGTTGATACACATTGCATTCACGTCGCAGTTGTGTGCCCCGAGAGCGCACTCATCCGTCTCTGAAACGTGTAACCTTATACAGTCCTCTCCCCTCGAGGCGTTGCGTTGACATATATACATCGTGATACAAAGCTGAATTAGGTTTATTAAGAGAAAGAGTTAGATCAAAACGGGATATCTTTTTCACTTTTAGGAGAAATTTACCGTAGCATCTCACTCCGTCTCCCTCGAAACCGTCTTTACAAACGCACAGATAACTGCCGGGGGTGTTACTGCATGTGGCACTGTGATGGCAATAGTGGGTGCCAGCTGCGCACTCGTCGACATCTGCGGAAGATCAGTTAACAGGCCAGGGCACATTTCAGGCAGGCAGGTCAGGTTACAGCCAAGTAGAATCGAGGCTAAATGTTGTAATATGCTGACAAAGATACTTGTCTTTTGTTTTGAAATAATTCCCTTGTGATCTATTCAGCCTTGGTAAGCTTCGAAATAAGAAGTTAGGGTTATATATTCTGATTAAAAAGGTAACTACATGTAGTAAAATCACTTCAGTTCCAAAATACAGACTTAGGCTTACGTATTCTTTGTAGAGATTGTGATACAATTAATTAAATCACTTTTTATATTTAGTAGATGCTACTGCCCATATTTACCAAATATGAATACAAATGTAAATGTTTTGAAATCTTCTAATTAATAGTATTAGAAAAAGAAAAAATAGAAAAAGAGGAGTTACACCCACTACGAAACTGATAACTGTGTTATAGAAATAACAATGATGATAATAATGATAATAACAATAACTATAATGATGGTAATAACAATAATAATGATAATAATAACAATAAAGATAGTAATAATAATTATCATTATGATAATAATAATAATAATTACGATAATAATAATAATAACAATAATAATAACAATAATAATAATAATTATTATTATTATTATTATTATCATAAATAAGTATTGTTATTAGAATGATAATGATAATAATGATAAGAATAATGATAAATATAATAACAACAAAAATAATAATATCAATAACAATGATAAAGATAATGATAATGATGATAATACCAACATCATCAACAATAATAATGACACTTATAACAATA
Organism: Penaeus chinensis; assembly: GCF_019202785.1. Lineage (NCBI taxonomy): Eukaryota > Metazoa > Arthropoda > Malacostraca > Decapoda > Penaeidae > Penaeus > Penaeus chinensis. The sequence goes on from NC_061831.1 coordinate 6,163,284, forward strand.
ACACTGATATCAACGATAACAGTGATAATAACAACAAAGATTACGACCACATCAATAATATTAATCACCATTATATTCAATGTTGTTAGTGGCACTACTAGTATATTAATGAATACAACGGAAAGCAACAGCAGGGAAGCAGGACTGGCACGTTTGCGGCAAATTACATAGAACTGGGAAATATGACCAATTTTAAAAACAAATCTGGGGAAATCAGCAAATTCGAGGAAAGCCAGGGGAATTGTTTTGAGTAACCCGTAAAAAAAAAATTATATTGAATTAATTTAGTATTTCTTAAAATAAAAAAATAAAAAATAAAAAAATTATACATATACATGTGTATTGGGTCAAAACATCTACGGAATTTGATCTCCATAATGAAAGAGACTGAAGGGGTCGCTACAAAACGCCTTACCCCAGGGCCAAAGAAACTCCGCTAAGCTATATTTATACAGTAGGTAGCATGGCGCACTGGAATATACCAAGATTGTATTTTTATTTGGTTGTTTTGGGCTATAGATATAACGTAAAGGTGAAATTGGCTTGAACAGGTAATGTTTAGATACCTGTGTTTGCAAGTAGCTTATTAGAAGTAGCTGTGTAAGATAATTTTCAATACAACATAGGGAACTGCGAAACATTTCCTAAGCACGACTATACAGATGGAAAATTATGATCATAGACTGATATTGTGATTTGTGAATAGAGGATGCAGGAATTATACTTTTGAGTAATTTCATAT
>NC_061831.1:6169025-6176525 GCF_019202785.1 Penaeus chinensis
CTCCTCCTTCATCTTTTTCTTCTTCTCCTTCTTCTTCTTCTTCTTCTTCTTCTTCTTCTTCTTCTTCTTCTTCTTCTTCTTCTTCTTCTTCTTCTTCTTCTTCTTCTCCTTCTTCTCCTTCTTCTTCTCCTTCTTCTCCCTCATCGCCTTCCGTATCATTCTTTTCTCTGTAAGTTCATTGGTTAAATTTATGAGTATCGAACATCAGCTTTGCGTAACGGCCATTAAGAGAAGTTCATTCACGTTGTCATCAGTTACTTGTGTTTATTTGCAAAGTGTGAGTGCTGAGTGGCCGGGCTGGCTTGGTAATGCCTTGGTATCTTGTGATGGAATTTTTTGCATGTTAATTATGCTAATGCTACTTCTGAGAGGGAGAAAGAGAGCGGGAAAGGCAGAATTATAGAGGGGTAAAAATAAGAGAGAGAGAGAGAGAGAGAGAGAGAGAGAGAGAGAGAGAGAGAGAGAATGATGCGGGAGTGAAAAATGAGAGAGAGAGGGTGGGTGGAAGAGTGAGTGAATGATCTGGGAGTGAAAAACGGAGAAAGAGGCAGAGAAAAAGAGATTAATATCTGAGTGAACATAGAGAGAGAGAGCAAGAAAGAAAGAGAAAGAAAGGAACGATAGGGATAATATAGCATGTAGTGTAATTACTAAGCACAAGACGCGTTCGGCCCTTGCCTTGGTTTTGTAATTATCCATCCGGGCCTTAACGTAACAGGTGGATTTCAAACTCGACCTCTGACGCAACCCGCTCCATATCCGATGTCGGGTTCAAGAGAGCGGTTTTTTTTACATATTCCTCAGAAAGGATTAGAAGAAGAATTCGCCACTTGGTTCGAAAATGCTCCCGAATTTATATTTCATAATAGAGTTGAGAGTTGCTTGACAACGTACTTGGCAGTCAATAGTATGACAGATACCCCCCCCCCCACACAGACACGGGCGCATACACATCTAATATATATATATGTGTGTGTGTGTGTGTGTGTGTGTGTGTGTGTGTGTGTGTGTGTGTGTGTGTGTGTGTGTGTGTATGCTCGCACACAAAACACGCCCACCCACTCATACCAACAACCGATGTAGCTATAAATCTAAACCAAATGATATATCAAAGGGATGTGCTTGTTGACGCGACCGCTACCGACGAGCAGAGGAAGCGGTGAAGCGAAAAGTCCTTCGGTTTATTCGTCTCCCTGTCCTCTCTGATCCTTGTTTCACTTACAATATATATATATATACACAATCGTATATGATTTATGTATGTATGCCTATGTGGCTGTAAAACACAGTCAACCTGGATGATGCCACAAGGTCTCTCGTAAGCACAAAATCACCAACACAAAAAAAACACAACAACAACACCTAACACTTGTATACAATTATTAGTCGCCTGTCGCTTGGTAATATCAGAATAGCATATCTTTATAATTGTTATTAGTGTTGTTATTGGTATTATTATTAGTAGTAGCATATTGTAATCATTATTATTTGTGGTAGTTATTGGGATAAAGTGGTAAATAAATAAGCGAAGAGGAGAACAAGAAAACACGAAAATGCCGAAGGACCTTTCGCTACATTGTACCTCCAGGGCACGCTAATATGCACATGATATTTACCTGTTCAGTATTGATTCTACACACCCACGGGTATGCTGTGCGTCGGCGAATCCACATTAACTAATACATATCTAACTGTTGTAGGATTTTACACACTGTTTGGTAGCCTAGTTTAGTTCGCATGATATTCACAAGAGAATCACATAGCTAGAAAGAAAATAGAGGTAGTAGAAAGTATGTTTGTGCATGAAATGGCTGCAGGGGATTCCGATGCGTACTTCGTCCATTTTGTAAGTTCACGATCATGATTACTATTACATTTACTTAATACCATATGATCATCGTGATCGTGATCATCATCGGTTTTATTAATATGCTAAATGATGTTCATTATCATAGTTACCATCACCAGTACATTATAATCATGATAATGGATATACCTAATAGAGCTAATAAGCTAGCTAATATCACTAATGACTTCCTTTTCTCCCTTGAAGTTGATAGTAACCCTCGCACTTTCACTCCCATTCACCAATATCCATTTCAGCCTTATTCAACACTCCTTCCCCAGGCCTACGTTTCCTGCAACACGGGGCCATGCATGAACCCCATTAACGCCCTTCCAGAAGATTCCAGGCATTAAGGGTGATTTGCTGGGCCATCATGAACCTTTGTCCTCGTTCCAAACAGCCCAATAAACTCGAAACTGCCTCCTTGTTAGCTGTTGACGGCGAGACAGGATGTTCAAATTTCCTCCTGAAGGGGAAGAGAGAGACGCTTTGGGGGAGTCTGTACTTTGGCTGACCTTGCTGGTTGTGTTTATGTGCATGGAAATGTTTGTGGTAAATGTACTGGTATTATTTATCTAGTTAATGTAATTGGAATGGTTTTATTTAGCTATTTCTTATTCTTAATAATGTTGCTATTTTCTCTTTTTGTTTTTGGGTGGGGGATAGAAAATCGAGTTGACTTTTCAAAGGGAAAGTGGTAGATTGTAATAAATATTTGTTTGGCTCAAAATGTATTTAAGTATTGAGAGAGTGGGTATATATGAGGAAACACACACACAGAGAGAGAGAGAGAGAGAGAGAGAGAGAGAGAGAGAGAGAGAGAAAGGCAGAAAGAGAGAGAGAGAAAGAGAGAAAGACAGTATGAGAGAGAGAGTGACAGAAAGAGAGAGAGAGAAAGGCAGAAAGAGTGAGAGAGAAAGGCAGAAAGAGAGAGAGAAAGACAGAAAGATATAGACAGAAATATATTGAGACACTGAAGGCAAGGTCACACTAGTAACTTGTATGAGGAGATATCCCCCTACACACGAACACCAGCTATTATCGGTAGACGGGGATGTGGTCACACTTGTCCTCAAGAAAGAACCATCGTCCCCGCGCAGCGGTGACGCCGATAGTAAACAAACCACCATGGAGCTTTCCTCCGAAGATGGGTATTCCAGGCGAAGTTCGCTGCAAATTTTATCCATGAGCGACCTTTTTAAGTTCCTACTTTTATAATTTTCCAAGCTGGTCTTCCACAGAATCTCATTCATCCTTATTTTCTCCAGAAAAGCGAAAGTAATTTCGGATGAGAGCTCCATTATGCCAATCCTGCTGAATGTTTGTGTTTACGTTCGATGGTCAAGCGAGTAACCCTTCAATAATCTATTCATTCTAATAAAATATTATTGTACATAATTATTTAAATTACTTATATTTATTTAGAAGAGGTTTATTTATGTACTGGTTATTATATTTGATATTTTAAAAAAGGATAAATTATAAAATAAACATTATAGTTTTTGTTTTGATAAGATCTCTCCCCCACTAGCGAACAACCAAATACCAACACAGCGGGCTATTGGTTTTCCATCGCTAGCTGCGAGGATCGCCAGCTGGCTGCAGACGTTTTCTATATACACATGGGGATCCCTAGCTACAAGTTACGAGTGTGACCAGGGCTTGAGATGGAAAAGAGGGTAAAAGAGAAGAAAAATAAAGAAAAGAGAAAGAGGGAGAGAGGCAAAACCGAGAGCAAGGAGCCTAAGACGCAGACAAAGATAAATCGACAGATAAAGAGAGATAGATAGACAAACAGTGAGCGAGAAATGGAAATAAAAGGCGAGGAAGGGAGGACTGATAAAAGGGAAGAGGGAGAGAAAGAGTTCTTATGCAAGTTGCACAACACTTGATTCAGAGGCAGATGAATCATGCAACACGTAAATTGCATGTTTATATTCATTGCATCATGGAAATAGGTCATTTCTCATGTTTTTCTCTCTCTCTAAGATTAGCGTTATCATTATCAATACATATATTTTTTTTTCTCTTTTCTTTTTCTTCTTCCTTCTTTCTTTCATCTTTTATCTTATCATCGTTATAAGATTTCTCTCTTTTTTTCTTTTCTTTTTTCTTCTGCGTGACATTTTTTTTTTTTTCTTTGTCCTTCTTCCCTGATTTATATTATTCTGCTCTTTACATACACATTATTTCATTTTCCTGATTTTCTTTCTTTTCTCTCTCTTTTTTTTCTTTTTTTTTCTTCCTTCTTTGCCCTTTCTTTCTTCCTTCTTTCTTTGCTTTTAGTTTCTTCCTTATGTTTTCTCTTCTTCCTTCCTTTTCCTCTTCATTTTCCTCTTCCTCCCTTTTCCCCTTCTTTCCTTTTTCCTTCTCCCTTCCTTTTCCTTCTTTCTTTCTTTTCCTCTTCCTTCTTTTTCCTTCTTCCTTCCTTTTCCTCTTCATTTTCCTCTTCCTTCCTTTTCCTCTTCCCTCATTTTTCCTTCTCCCTTCCTCTTCCTTCTTCCTTCCTTTTCCTCTTCATTTTCCTCTTCCTTCCTTTTCCTCTTCCTTCATTTTTCCTTCTCCCTTCCTCTTCCTTCTTCCTTCCTTTTCCTCTTCATTTTCCTCTTCCTTCCTTTTCCTCTTCCTTCATTTTTCCTTCTCCCTTCCTCTTCCTTCTTCCTTCCTTTTCCTCTTCATTTTCCTCTTCCTTCCTTTTCCTCTTCCTTCATTTTTCCTTCTCCCTTCCTCTTCCTTCTTCCTTCCTTTTCCTCTTCATTTTCCTCTTCCTTCATTTTCCTCTTCCTTCATTTTTCCTTCTCCCTTCCTCTTCCTTCTTCCTTCCTTTTCCTCTTCATTTTCCTCTTCCTTCCTTTTCCTCTTCCTTCATTTTTCCTTCTCCCATCTTCCTTCTTCCTTCCTTTTCCTCTTCGTCCTCTCTTCCTGCAACATCCTCGCCTCAGAAGTAGCCATCTTCGCCAATGTTCTCGGAAGACAACAACTAAACGCATTATACTCTTAGCGTGAATTGTTGTCTATTTAATGTTCATTGGCTGTGTTTTGCTCTCCTACTTTCGTGTCTTCCCTTTGTGCTTCCTTTGTTTATTTACGTCTATCTTCGGGACTTTTTTTTTTTTTTCTCTGTCTTAACCTTGTCCTTCTTTAATGTTTTATTTTTTTTTATTTTTTTTGAGGGGGGGGGGGGTTATAGTCGCTATCAATGGGCTTAATCTATACGGATTGGAATTCGGATAAATAAAACGGCGTCGTCTCGTTCTCTCTTAGTTTTATTATTGTTTGAGGTTATTTTCACTTTGTTTGGTGCTGTCTCTTCTTCCTCTTTCGTTTGTTTGTTTTTCGCCCTCTTCTTTCGTCTCATTCCTTCTTTTTCTCTTCTCTGCGTCACAAGCTGTTCTATCTATCGTTGAAAGAAATAAAGAGAGACAGAGATGGAGAAGGAGAGAGCGAGCTAGAGACAGAGAGTGAGTAATTGAGTGAGTAAGTGAGTGAATGAGTAAGTAAGTAAGTGAGTGAGGGAGTGGGTGAGTGAGTGAGTGAGGGAGTGAGAGAGACAGAGAGAGACAGAATCACAGAACAGATCAGTGAATTATTCGAACTTATGCCCATATAACAAATACATGTTTCAACATATACCCACACACACACACGTACATACCTTCCACCTACCCCCTTGCCAACCACCTACCCCATTCCACCTTCAGTAGTACTGCTGCACCCGCTCGCACACGGCGTGGATCCTGAAGTGGCACTGAATGCTCCTGGCACTGCCGGCGAAAGGCACGTAGGCGGCACACCCTCCTCGCTCGTCGTTCAGCAAAGGCCACGCTTCGCTGTCGACGAGGCTGCCCGAGATCCAACGCCACTTGAGGGTGTGGAAGACGGCTCCGAGCCAGGCCAGCTCCTCCACGCCCGGGGCTGGGGAGGGAGGAGGGGGGGAGGGAGGGAGAGGGGGGAGGGAGGGAGAGGGGGGAGGGAGGGAAGGGAGGAGGGGTTGGGGGTTGGGGAGGGAGGGGGGGACGGAGGGAGAGGGGGAGGGAGGAAGGGAGGAGGGGTTGGGGGTTTGGGAGGGAGGGGGGGACGGAGGGAGAGGGGGAGGGAGGAAGGGAGGAGGGGTTGGGGGTTTGGGAGGGAGGGGGGGACGGAGGGAGAGGGGGAGGGAGGAAGGGAGGAGGGGTTGGGGGTTTGGGAGGGAGGGAGGGAGGGAGGAGGGGTTGGGGGTTGGGGAGGAGAGAGGGAGGGAGGAAGGGAGGAGGGGTTGGGGGTTGGAGAGGGAGGGAGGGAGGGAGGAGAGGTTTGGGGTTGAGGGGGAGGGAGGGAGGGAGGAGAGGTTGGGGTTTGAGGGAGAGAGAGGGAGGGAAGGAAGGAAGGGTGAGAGGGAGGGGGAAAGGTAGGGTGGGAGTGAGAGAGGGAGGGAGGGAAGGGTGGAGAGAGAGGTGGGGTTGGGTGGGGAGGGAGAGAGGAGGGGGAAAGGTGGGGTGGGGAGGGAGGAGTGGAGAGAGTAGAGGGAGGGAAAGATAGGGAGGATGAGTTGGCACCTTTTCACTTCTTTCTATCGCTATTATCAGTGTGATCATTGTTTTCATTATTATCATTATCTGTATTACCATTTTTATAACCACCATAACCATAGCCATTCTTATTATAATTGTGTTTTTTTTCTTTTCTTTTTTTTTTGCTTTTTCGGTGATAAGAATGCTAACACCGTTACCATGAACACCATTGTCATTATTACATCCATTTGCTATTGTCATTATTATAATCTATTACTACTATTATCATTATTATTATTTATTATTACTATTATCGTCATTATTATTATTATTATAATTATCATTATTATTATTATTATCATTATTATTATTATTATCATTATTATTATTATCATCATCATCATTTCTATTATCATCATCATTACTATTATTATTATTATTATTATTTTTATTATTATTAACTATCACTTATATTTGCCTGTCATTTTCCCAGAAGAAATAAAGCTTAGGCCTTACCTCTTTCCTCAATGAAATTCCTGAAAGTCGAGAGATTCCTGGGCTGAGCAAGGTCAAAGGTCACGGGGAGATCAGATTCCTCTCTGTGGGAAAAGAAATGTAAAATAAAGGTAAGATAAAAATGAAACCAATAATCGGAAAAGAGAAAATGGATAAAAAGGCTATTAGGAAAAAAAAATATTGCAGAAATACAGAAACTACCAGACAACCAGTCATGATTATTAAAAAAAGACGTATTAATCAATAAAAAAAGGGAATCCTAACAGACTCATATAAGCAAAGATGATAAACCAATAAAACAGATAATTATCATAATAAGAGCGACTACACGAATTAACAACCCTAAAAAAATCCGTAACACAAATTAACGTTACATATCATTACACAAAACAAGATAAGTCAGCGTTAAAAATATCGAATATGACATTAAATCGCCCAAAGAAACCAGGCATAACATTAACTCAGAATAACACAACGTACCATAACATAAAAGTGTAGCAGTATAACACGAAGGGCGTACCAGAGCATAGGGAAAAAGAACGGTCACATCACATAACACGATATACTGCATCGTATATCACAAGCTAAAATAACATAACAAGAAGTGGTATAACGTAACGCGACTCAAAAATAGCATAAAAAAGCGTA